>NC_053116.1:21536606-21836606 GCF_010015445.1 Perca fluviatilis | reverse complement strand
CGCCTGTTGTTTTGTTTCCGGTCTAGCTAGAAATCGGTGTGGTATTGTAGTTTTTCTAAGGTTACTAGTTGTTGCAACAGCATGTGAAAAAAACTACAAAGTTTGCTAGGCTAAAAAGAACACTAATCTCGCGATAAAAAGATTGACGCCGTTAAAATGGGTTTGCGTTAACGCTGTTAATAACGCGTTTAACTGACAGCACTAGTTCATCTGTATTGTTCCTGTTATATGAATAAACACACAAATAAATGACTTACTATGGTGAAAACAATAGTAGGAAAAGGGAGAGATGATAATAAATAAAGAGAGGTAGGAGTAGGAGTAGAAAGATGAGGATAACAATTATGACCATATTTCCTCAGATACACAGTTGATGGACCAGAACTGAAAATAACTAATGTGGAAGCAGATGATGAGGCTGTGTACACCTGTCAGGTCATCACTAAGCTTGACATGGCTGAAGCCAGTGGCACTCTCACTATATGGGGTAAGGTCACTGATCATATACTGTATGATGTTCAATAATTTTATTTTTCCTATTTGTTAAAAGACAAGCAGTGTGCAGGCAGTTGTGTTGATGATATTATTGTTGTCCCCCTCAGATAGTCCAGACCCTCCTGTCCTCCTCCAGATCACTGACCCTAAGCATCGTGCAGTCACCCTCAGCTGGACTCCTGGAGATGACCACAACAGCCCTGTGCTAGGTTTAGTACAAACAAACACAAACGGACACACATACTCACACTAGACACACACACATCTGTCTCGATCGTCCTCTGTTTTTCTTCTCTTGTGAGGATATACACTCACACATGCGCACAAACACATGCACAAACGAATTTAAACAAAACTTTCCATCTTGTATAACTCAGATACTCAGAGCAACAAACCCATTTAATTGAGCTGCCTCTGGCAAAATAAAAAAGGTGGCTCTGTTTTCACTACTTGGCCAGGAATGTTATTTGACCTGCAGCATCAGACTTTTGTAAAGCTCAAAGTGTCTCAGTATGACTGAGTTGAATGATGTTTTCTATGTTTCTATTGTTTCCTTATTGTTTACATCCTGTCTTTTTCCATCCCTCCTTGACTCTTTCTTTCTCTCTCTGCAGAGTATGTGGTTGAGTTTGAGGACCAAGGTTCGAAGGAGAGAGGTTGGGAAGAGCTGAAGAGAGTAATGGGAAACAAGGAGCGTACTAGCCTAACTCTGTGGCCCTATATGTCCTACCGTTTCCGGGTCATTGCCATCAATTATGTGGGAAAAAGTGACCCTAGCAGGCCATCTGAAATCCACAACACACCTGCTGAAGGTTAGAGCCAGTGTTTGGTAACCACAAGTTTTCAATCTCAAAGTGAACCCTGAATAACACTACAATGCATTTTATTTTCTCCAATCACAGCTCCAGACAATAACCCGGAAGATGTTAGAAGTGTATCCGAAGACCCAGACACTCTGGTCATCACCTGGGAGGTACATCTGTTATCTAAATGTATTAATTACCTGAAGCAGCATCCAACTAATTTTAAAATGTTGTGAATTATTGGTTGCTGTTGCTATCACTGCAGGAAATGGACGAACGTAACTCCAATGGACCTGACTTCAAGTATCGGGTGTTCTGGAGGCGAGTGGTGGGCAGTGGGCCCAACTGGCACACCAACTTTACAACCACATCACCATTCATAGTCAATGACATTGGCCACTTTTCTGCCTTCGATATCAAAGTTCAGGCTGTCAATGGGGAAGGGGATGGACCTGAGCCAGACATTGTCATTGGCTACTCAGGAGAAAATGGTAAAATATTATTTTTTTTAAAAGGTTGCTAAACAGCTTTTCCACAGGTTTTGTTTTACTTGGAATAGTTCTACTTTGTATTCTTTCTCACCTATCACCCTCCTGTCTGTCATTGTCTCACAGTTCCATTGGAGGCTCCAATGATTGTCGGTATTGAAATAATTAACAGCACTACCATTGGAGTGAACTGGAGGGCAGTAGACAAAGAAACGGTCAGAGGACACCTGCTGGGATACAAGGTACTGATCCTGTATCTCCTTTGTTGTTTGCCCTAACATATTCGCCCCTGTCTTCATGAATAATACATATTTTGGGCTTACAGCTGAGGCAGCCAGATCTTAGCTTGGCAAGGCCTTCAGATTTGTCTTTAGTTTCAAGGTTGTGAGGAATAGAGACTTTTTTAAATTTATTTTTGAGATTATCTCACCTTCAGAAGGTATTACAGTCTAGTCGCACTGCTTCCCTTTCTCATGGGTCGTAGATGCATCATTCATTCAACATCCTAGCCATACTTTATCCTTTTAAAACTGCTTTAAAAATGTCTCTTGATATGACATGATTTAATTATAAGAAGTGTATGAATGTGAATGAATGTATGTTTAAAATGTCCAGTATAAACTTACCCATGATCTCCTTTTCTTTAATCATGACTGATTTTGTGGCTCCAGGTCTACTTGACCAGAATCGGCTCCAGGGGCCACCACCGAGGCCGGCGGTCCAGGGAGCCAGAGAGCACTGTGGTGGTGGAGACTGGGCCCAGCGAAGAGAAGAAAGTGATCAGTGATCTCAGACCATACTCCCACTACAACCTGGCCGTAACTGTATTCAACAGCAAGGGAGAGGGACCCCCCTCTGAGACACTGCCCTTCAGCACTGATGAGGGAGGTGAGAATGAGAAAGACAGGAAAAATCAGGGGTAAAAGAGAGAATGCGGCGATGAGGCTGAAATGGGGGGAGGTGATGGATAAAGTGGGTAAACAGGTTTAATTACAGACAATGGGGCAAGATGGGAGGAAGGGAGGAAGGGAGAGATGGGTAGTGTATTACAACAGAGAAAATGACACTGATATCCAGAGATTGAGTGGGTGGAGGGCAGTTAAGAGAAGGAGGGTGAAATTGATAGATAGGGATAGATATTATTGAGCAGGCAGTTGTTTGATGGAAAATAAGTGACAGTAGATCAAAATAGTATCATAATTCCTTTCAAGCCTAGTGCATTTTAATGTTGTGTTGCTGCTAGTTCCTGGTCCTCCCATGTCCCTGATGCTGGACAGCCCATCAGAGACAGAAATGACCCTCCACTGGACGCCTCCTGGCCAGCCCAATGGAGTCCTTATTGGATATCTACTGCAGTACCAACAGAGTGAGCATCGTTTACACCCCATATTTTGTTTAATAAGTGCTTCTATTCTGCATCAAAGGCATCAATGAAAACATCAGTAGTATGAATGACACCACACAATTAATTTCCAGCTAAATCAATAACATGTCAAAGCATAGCCTCCTAATGATGCTCATCAGTCAGTCAATGTGTCACCCATAACGATGTGCTGAAGATCAAATTGTGATTGAATGTTTTTTCTGCTGTGCTGTGGTCAGTTGTGGAGAGTGATGACAGCCCCATGCAGGTAGAGACGATAGACGACCCCACAGTCATCCACCTTACCCTGAAAGGCCTGGACCACCACAGCCAATATCGCTTCTTCCTGAGGGGGCGCACTGCTGAAGGGGACGGAGAGCCCATCATGAGGGAGGGTGCCACCACACTGGATGGAGGTACAAAGACGATTTACAGCGTTCTTCACTATCACAGATCTGACACAAACAGGACCAGATTGTATTAGATCGAGAATTTGATACCACTGTCTGATTGTCTCGCAGTGCCTCCTGCCGACATCCACCTGTCTGTTGGGGAAAACTTTGTTAACCTCAGCTGGGTGGCCAAGAAGAGACACAGGAATGTTAGCTTCCAGGTCCACTACCTCAACAAAAATGGTATGATATCTACACTAATAAGTGCATAGGGAAAACCTCATTATATTCATCTTTTTAAAACCATTACTCCATCTTGGGAATAGTTTCACTTTCCTAAACAACAAAAAGGAAATCAAGGTTAATGTCATGTCTCTGCAGATGGCAGTAAATGGAAGAAAACAGAGAAGGTGAACTCCTCTCAGTCTTTCTACCAGCTCCAGGGCCTGACTCCTGGCTCTCATTATCGTCTACTCTTCACCTACAGCAACACCACCTTCTTCAAGACTGAAATCAAGACAGAAGGAACAGGTACTTTGAGCCTTCATTCATCCTCTTTCCTTTCATCTTCTCTGTTTATTCCTCTGGGCTTCCCACATCTAAATATAAAGCCTGATCCTACAGAGAGTGTCTTGCAGTTCTCTCCACTGCCTGTGAAGTGCTTAAAAGACTCATATTAGAAGAGAGCTTGGTTAGCCATATGAAATGATCCATTACATGTGTTTGTTTGGCGTATTGTGCCGTGTTCCTTGGTTCCCAAGTGCAATGCCACCCTGTCAGAATGCATAATGCTCTGTCTCTTTTGCTCTAGATTCTTCTTCCTCTTTTATCTTGCTTCTCCTACCAGTTTCATCCTTTCCACTCCTCTTGTACTTTCATCCTGTGTTTTTACATTACAAAAACTCTTGTCTTTCCACCTCCCTCTTCTTTCCCCTCTGAAGGAGTGACGGAGGTGCAGCCAAGCTTTGCAACGCAGGGCTGGTTCATTGGTGTTGTGAGCGCCATCGTGTTGCTGCTACTGATACTGCTCATCCTCTGTTTCATCAAGAGGAGTAAAGGGGGGAAGTATTCAGGTAAGTGCAGCCCCCCAAAATAAGTGTTAAGCATCCATCAGTAGAGATGTTGAACAGAAAAAAATGGTTGAGGCCTTGTGCAACTTTTTTTTTATAATGTGTTATATTTGTTCGTCCTTATAAGCCTGTGTGGAAAAACAATACAATGTCAGACAACTGCTGTCACACTTTACACAAGCTTTGTGGGTGACACCGGACAGTCTGGAGCCATAAAGCAGTCTGAAAAATGTGCACTGTGGCAGAAAAAGAAGCCTAGCAGTTACAGGAATGCACCCCAGTAAACAATATTATTTTCACTGGAAAGAAGACAGTAAAATAAGACTGCCACATGTTTAAAATTCTGTGTGTGATCAAGTTGCTCCATATCCAAATAATTGACCAGTTCTCACTTGGCCAACCTTTTCCCTTGCAGCCTTCACATCAAACATGTAGTGAAACAGACCTCTAAGCCTGCACTTTCTTACTGTGACAGTAAGAGGCTCTGCCCTGAAAAGGGCTGTGAAATAATAATCACAAACCACCAGAGTAACTGCAACCAGCAGGCCACTGTCTGACTGTTCAGAGAAAAGCACGGCCTTTCATCCCTTTCTACATGAGGGAGAAACAAGTGGCTGGCTCCTTTTAAAGTAGACTTAATTGTGCAAAAAGCAAGGGCTAATTGAATTATAAATCCGACCATACCAACTGGCATTATACTTGTGAACATTTAATTATTTAAATCATTTGAATTTTTAGAATAGTAACTATAACGCTAAATGTCAGACGAGAAATTAAGTCAAATATTAAACTTTAAACCACATAAATAAACACATTCTGTCTACAGAGTCCACATCTTTTTGCTCACTTAGTGTTATCTTGTCTTTTTGTGTGACAGAATGTCATTATCGATGTCTGAGACAGTGGCTTAGAGAGAAACATGGTTGAGATCCTTCTGATAACAAAATCCAATAATCTCCTTTGCAGTGAAAGATAAAGAAGAGGGTCCAATGGACTCAGAAGCACGGCCCATGAAGGATGAGACTTTTGGAGAGTACAGGTTTGTCATTGTCTCTTTGGGTGTTACAGTATGTTTCTATAAATAATTTAAATTCTAACTCCTAATAAAGCCCTGATTCCCTCAGCACTGTTTGCTTTTCCTAACGCTTTGTGTTCCTGTCATTGTGCCTCTTCTCCCTAATCCGTGCCCCTGCTAAGCAGATCTCTAGAAAGGTATGCTGTGATGTGATTTCCTATTCCAAACCCACTTATTTATTATCCCCTGCCGATGCCTTACTTACCTACTGACTTCCCTGTAACATTTTGTATAATCATAGAGTAAAGTATTATGTTGTATATGTGCTGCAAGTATTATTATTATTTTCCTGATCAAAAACCTTGGTGAATAACCATTATTTGTTTTACACACCTTATGATAATATGTCTTGTTTTTGACCTCTTCTGTGCTCTCACATACTGTAGTGACCTTGAGGAGAAGCGCACGGCCAGCCTGCCGTCCCTGGGCGAGGAGAGCAAGCTGTGCAGCGAGGACAACCTGGACTTCAACGGCAGCAGCGCCATAACCACTGAGCTCAACATGGATGAGTCTCTGGTCAGCCAGTTCAGTCGGCCCAGCGAGGGTCCAGAGGCGCTGCATGGCCTGCCAGACAACTCCCTGCTCAACCCCACCAATGGCATGCCCAACTCAGTCACCATCCTCGATTAACCCCCACACATCCACCTGGGGCCATCAGACCAAAACATGTCAACACATATGTGCCCATACGCTCCTGTTCCCTACTGACTTGCTGATCTGTAGTTTAACGACTAATACACAATCAATATATTGACTATTCAGATGCCCCTGGCAGTCATCTGAACGACTAGACTGTTTTGACCAAAGGAGTGTCCAAAGTAGTGGACAATGTGATACAAGTTTGACTGACCTGAAGATGTCTTTTGACCCCCCTTCAACCTCCTTTTATCTGTGTAGTTTACAACATATCTTAATGACTAACATTCATTTCTCTCCCTTTCTTCTCTTTCTTTCGCTCTGCAGACAACTCTATAGAAAGATAAAAACAGAATGTCGTACATGTAGAAATATCAAGAGGGATTGTAGGTATGGTCATAGAGATGCAGAGTAGTGCATTTAAAGAGGAGGATGATCATGGTAGAGCCTAGAGTGGGGAAACAGGCAGCACATGCTGCTGTTAAAAGTCTTAGATATTTATCATGCTTTATATTATTTCGCACATTTGTATGTCTAATGCCATTTGATGTCTCAGATTGTACTTTCCAGTGCCATTTTTAATACAAAACATCCTTTTTTGTTATCTGCCATTTTTATTTATATTATCAATTTTTTCATATTGTTTTTTACACAATTTATATAAAACCCACGACTTCTCTTTATTGAAATATTTCACAGATCAAGACGTTTTCATTGAAACTAAGTGAAGCCAAGTTTCTTACTATAAATAGCATTGTATGCATATGGGGAACTTGCTGTGAACATGCTGAGTAGCATCTGGTGTATATAGCTGCATCTACATCTATCTATTTAGCCATAATACAGTATTATAGATATGTACATGCTCCTTATAAGTTCCTGTGCCTGCTGGGTCTGCATAGAGCACCAGATTGATGTCATTACTCTCTCGCCTTCCCACCAGAAGTGTAATGTCATTATTGGAAATGATATTGTAATTTTTTGTGTCGAAACCTATGTGTAGCTTTCTGTATCTGTCTTTGTCTCTTTATACACTGTATTAAAAACATTGTTGTCTCTAATTAACAATCTTTTCATACCTGTCCATCTCATACTTGGCAAACTGTTTGAGGAGCAGTATTTATGTATATTTACAGATCAGAGAGTGGAGTCTTGTGGTTGAACACTCTCATGTTTTATTTTCAGACTCTCATTAATGCAAGTTGATATTGCAGACAGACGTAATGATTGCCAGTTGATGTATAATAAAGGCAAGCAGTTGGTATTTACATCAAACACAGAGAATGTATTCTTTTCAGAGCTGGGCAGACATTGTATTTACATGCTACTGATTAAAAAGAAAAATCTGAGCTACAAGGTGGTTATCAGAAGAACAGTTTTTTCTCCACAGAATGTAAATACAACGCTTAAAGATTGTTTTGATGAACCCAACCGTGTTTGATATAAAATGTGAAAAATGTGCAGGTTTTAAACCACTTAACTTTATTTAAAAGTGTTGCAAGTTGTCATTTTTCTTCTTTGTACTATTGCTATGAATTCAAACTTTCCATTTTTGACGAATAATTGCAGTGAGATTTAGCTGTTTTAGCAAAGAAATAGTTCATAAGTTGAGGGGGATAAGGGAAATAAAAAGGGAAAAAAATTCCACATTGTTCTCTAAATGTTTGCAAACATTTCAAAATCAAAACAATTCTACATTAGTGTAATTTAGTGATAGTAGTAGTTCCATTACAATGAAAGCTAAGTTGCGTTCATGCCCATAACCATCTTGCATTGCATTGCAGCGCAGTGAATATCTGTGGAGTTTTTGTCTGATGCAGTTATGAGAGGCAGGGATGCAGCGAGCTGGTTTGTGCATACCACAGGGAGTACCTATATGCAACGTTGCTGCCTCAGTTTCCCTATTCAAATAAAAGCTTGACACTGGCCAAACAACACCTGACAGCCCCTGAGGTAAAGTATATGGGATGTCCACACAGGCTAGTGACACTGAAGGAGGTGTGTGTAAGCTCCCTGTTGTTGGTTACAAAAACACACTCAGGACAAATAAAGCTTTAAAAATCTATTTTCCTACAGGAGCGATGAATGACACAAAATATGCCAATATTCTAACTTGACTATCTGCTGCTAAACATCTGTGTTTGTCAGTGTTAGGGGCAAATGATAGCTTTGAATGAGAAATGAGTGTACACACACAGATACTCACTCGACTGCCACTCACTCTTTGCTTTTCATGTGTCATGGGGAAAGCTGAGGACACTGGTCTTTGCTTTTCTGCTGTTGTTTTTCATCTTTTTATTTATTTATATTTGAACGATTAAAAAAAGGGAATTGGTGTGTTTAGAGCAGGTCCTTCAGAACTCAAAAATTGCCCGAGTGGAAGGGGGGGGGGTTAAGAGAAAATAGGGGAGGAAGGAGGGGTAGGGAGTGTGTGTCACAGCCGGGTCTATATGTGCCTCTTTATTGTGTGTGGGGTGCACAATGGGACTGATGGTATTTATATGTATAATGGGTGAACGACAGGGGTTGAGTGGACTTGTACCACATATGGGGCCAATATAACTGTAACTGCATTATGAATCTACCACTGTAACTGGATTTATGACTGAAAAATAAAATATGTGGAACAATCTGTAACAAAAAAGGTCCCTTTCTTGTCCTTAGTATAAGCTTATAAAAGCAATGCATGTGTGTCAATTCAAAAATAAGCAACAAGTATTGATTAATCAGTGATTCAATTCATATTGAGTGTGAGTATAACAATCAATAGATTTTATTAGCACATTGTCACAGGAGGACAAGCAAAGTGTGGTAGTGGTTCAGCGGGAGCCGGTGTTGAATTGGTAAAAGTATTCCTTGCTGGGTTTGTTGGTGTATAGCTTCTTGTTCAGGTACTCCTGACTGTGGCACACAGAGACACACACAAACACACAGTGAGTGACTATTTCCAAAAATGGTTATTTAAATCTGAATCCTACATTTGAGTACTTCATCACCTACACCCAAAATACATTTGCTGACTACTGCTTGAATAGTTGGTGTGTATATATGTGTGTGTGCAGTGCTTACTATGCCTGCTGCTCTCTGGCCAGCTGCATGTTGTAAAGATCTGTCTGAGTCCTCTTCTCTCTCCTCAGCTCTTCTGCTCTCCTCTCCTGCTCCTCTGCTTCTCTGGACAGCTTCAGGAGCTGTAGTTCCCAAGCTGAATCCTGAATCTTTTCAGCATCACGTTGTCTCTAAAATGACAAGAAATAAAGATATAAATGCTGAACCTGAGTGGAATTGGTATGTTGAATAGTGGGTTAAAAAACTTTCTTTCTTAGGCTTTCTTATGAAAGAGTGATTCCCAACCTGGAGGTTGGGATTTTACCAAAAGTCTGAAAGATAAATCTGAGGGGTTTTAAGAAGGCTAAGGATAAGAAAGCATATTTCTGTTTTTTAAATACTCTTCTGAGAAGGAATAATTCCGCTTTGGTCATATATACCAAAGAACCTGTGAAGAGAGGTTCAAAAGTAGAAAAATAAATAAATTAGTGGAAATATTTAATGGATGGGTCACTGGTGTGTTTTTTTTTTGACATTTTAGACCAGCATGTTAATTTTGGGAGAATAGTGTATTCATTCCCCCAGTAAGAAGTTTTCTTTCAATCTGTCACCCATCTTTTAAAATTAAGGGGTCAAAAGTCAAAAAGACCATGGCTGCCCACTGCTCCTAATTAGTTAGGATGGGTTAAATGCAGAGGATACAATTCTTGTATGTGTAAATGTACTTGGCAAATTGTTGGCAGAGCAGCTACTCGTTGTGAACCCTATTTCCATAGCACCGAACTTGGAGGAAAAAGAAAAGACGAGAGACGTTCTGCTGCTTCTCATGGCACTCACACTGCAACTGCAATCAGCTGCGTGCAGGAGGACTTTTATTAACCACGCACACAGACAGGTGGCTCGTCACTGTTCATCACAAATTAAATCACAAATAAAGTTTGCCCATCATTAGGAAATATATAAAAAGGTTGAGAACCACAGTTTTGAAGGAATTCTGCAGAAAGATAGAACTGAGGAGGAGTTTGGAGCAGTACCTGTTTCTCAAGACTCTGCTCTTCTCTCTCCCTGTGGATGTCACTCAGCTGCTCAGGGCTCATCCCCTTCCACTTGTCTACCAGAACCCGGGGTGGCCTCCCTCCTTCCACCTCTCTCTTTGCTGCCTCTGCACACTCTGTCATCATGTCGGATGTCCGAGTGTGCTGCATCTCTGCAAGGTTCTCCCTTTCCTCTTGCCTGTGCTGCTCCTTCAGTTTCTCTGCCCGCTCTGCAGCCTGTGGGAAGTGGGACATGGTGAGGCCTTACCACTGGGGCAGTTGATTGATCATTCCCTTGGTGGTTAGAATAGCAACCCAATATGTGGTTACTTATAACATAGAGTCAGCCATATGGTGAATGTCCTCCTGAGAGATCCACTCAGTCAGATGTATTTGCTTGTGCATTGTGCATGTGAGTGGTTATTAGAGAAACCACATAATTGTCATGAAAAATACCATGACCTGAAGGATTTATAATGATGCCTCCCAATGGAGGATTCAGCCGAGTGCATTCAGGCAAATGAGGGGAGAGCTAAATGGGGGCTTTTACAAACAGACAGGGCCCACGCATACATCAAAGCAGTTTAATCATCCATGTTGCTTGGTACTAACTAATATGATGGCCACCTTCATGCAGCAAGTGTGTACGCATCAATTAACATTTTTTAATTACCAATTTTAATTTCAAAATCCCACCTGAGAACACCATGCCAGGGCTCAAAACCCCAGTGGATTTTGCTTTGAACATCCACATCAGCGTGTTTGTGTGCACGTGTTTACTGTACCAGAGCTTGATTGTAGTTGTCGAGTGCGATGCGGACAGCTTTCTTACACTCCCCCTCTAGTGCATTTTGCTGAACTCCCCTAAGGTCCTGATGCACCAGCTCTTTGCTCACTAGCATCTCTGTGACACACACACACACACACACACACAAACACAAACAAACACACAAACACACACACACACACACACACACACACACACACACACACACACACACACACACACACACACACACACACACGTTGGAAATCAGCTACTTCACCTACTGTGTTTTTTACACCTGCATTACCCATGAAACCCATTGTACATTACTTCACATACTCATATGTACATAACAGCTCTCTGGGATAAGCATCCATCAATGCCACCTGGCAATAAGGGCTGTGCGTAGGAGTGTGTGATTGTTTGTGCAGGAAAGCATGAAGCAAGTGTGTGATTTACAGAGTCTAGCATACAATCAGTGATTACAGTGTTTGTGTGTGTGTGTGTGTGTATGTGTGTGTGTGTGCGCACTTGTGTGTCTCTTTTCACCTCTGTGCTTGTCTCCCATGTGCATTTTCTCATTGTCTTCCTTCTGTGCTCGCAGATCTCTGTCTGTCTTTTTCATTTGTTCTCTCCTCCTTTGCTCCTCTCCGATACCCTCTCCCTGTACATGAAACAAGGACAGAATAATGTGATTAATAATTTTTAAACATTTGATTGGATTTTGTTCCACTGGTCTTTCATGCACACAAAGCACCTACCTGAAAGATTTTCATACTGGCAGGTCCCAGCTCACCCTCTGGAATGGTGATCCTGAATGCCCCCTTCAGGCCACACTTGAGATCAGCATCGTGTGAGTCCTCTTCACGCTGATGACTGGCCCAATACTTGGTCAGGTCAGTGTGCAAAGCCGCTCGCTTCTCTCTTTCATCAATGTCTTGCTGCAGCAGTGCTTTATCGTGATATTCTCCCAGCTTGTCTACAATGCAATGAAAATAAAGACACTTGTGATTAATGCTCATTAGTGGTGAAAGGTGATTTCATAAATGGAGATTGCCTAAGGCAATATTCTTATATGGGACTTGGTGTAAATGGGCGAATAATGGTTGTGATTCAACTGATTTCATTCTGACCACTCCCTGGCTCTCATCATGCCCATACCAAAAGCGTTGCCCCGTTGTATCTCCATGTTTTGCTGATGTTTTTTCTCCTGGACCTGTTGGTTGAGAGCATCAAGATCAAGGCCCATCACACGGAGCCGGGTGTTGAAGATCCGGGCCTTGCGTGCTGTTTCTGCAGACCTTCGCCTCTCCACAGCCTTTTCTAAGGACTGCTCTACAGGCAAATCAACTTTGTACATGTTCTCAGTTTCTAATGAGCCTGGAGGAGACACATCAATGCTGAATTATATGGCTGATACTCTTTGCTGCAAAGGGATTACTGTGTTAAATGAACTATTATATCCTGGTCCATTCATCTTCCTATCATGACAGGACATCACACAAAAACCTGTAGAGGCTTTATTGACTGTATTGGATGCAAGTTTTTCAATTCAGTTGTATTTTCTTTAAAGACAGAAAGTGATCACAGATCTAAAGCAGCACTTACCTCTGACAATACAGATTTGGCCAAATTATTTCAGTCAATTTAGGGACAGCATACAGCCCCTCAGTGAATGACGGAGTTTCGCCGGTCAGATTCTGTTGTGTTTAGATGCCCTTGGTAACCATGGTAACTCATGGTCATCTGCTGTACGCTTTGTGCGTTGTTAGACATAAATCACAAAAGTCAGTGGTGCATATGCACAAAACATTAAGGCTCTTTGAAATTAACATAACGTATTGTGTAATTTACATACTTAAACTTCAGTGGTGGAATAAAATGGGCACAATTCTGAGGTCGTGAGAGCAACTCCAAACAACTCAATTTGGTCTCGCGATAAACTGTGAGGTTTCGTTACTCGCGCGCTCGAGGATCTTCCTGTTGGATTGTAAAATGGCGCATTGTTGTCACAACCGCATCGCGTCTATTTGATTAAGATTATGAAGCTATTTTGATTATTAAACTAAATATGCACTTCATAATGTGACATATGCATAGGCCAGCAATAGATTGAACAGAAAGGTTCATTTATTTGCGTGCATATTTCGTATTAGAGATTGCTTGTTCGGTAAACATTGGTTGTTAGCATTAGCTAGCTAACATTTTACGAGCTAATATCCACTGCAGTTGTTTTCAGAACAGCGGCGCATATATAACGAAGATGGGTTATTTAAAACTGATAGAGATCGAAAACTTCAAGTCGTATAAAGGAAGACAGATCATTGGACCTTTTCATAAGTTCACTGCAATCATCGGACCCAATGGATCTGGTATGTTATCATTGCAAATGTTAACTCGCGACTAATGTTTGCTAGCATTGGCTAACGGTAAACGCAGTGCTCTAATTCCCCGCTGTCTTTTAGATGTGACAACTTCTGGTTCATGGCATAGAATATATGGCTTGCCTTGCTGGACGGCAGTTTGATTACCTTTCGCACTAATTAACCTACCATCTAGCTAACGTTATCATTTTGCACTCTGTTTATTTCAATGTTATGATTTGTGACTGTCGGCTTGTACAGCGTTGCATGTGTGCATAGCAATTCATTTGTTGTGTAAATGATCAAACTTTGTTTTTGGCAGTGTAAACGTTAATATTATCACATTTTCTCTTGCAAAGTTATAGTTTATCATGTTTGATATATAGCATATAGAACACATATAGGTAATGCCCAGCGTGATTTACATAGGACGAGGACAACAATCTTGGAAAGACAGCCTTTAAAATTACTAGATTTTAATCAACACTAAGTGTAAACTGAACAAACAAGAATTGAGCAGAAAACTGCACATAAAAAATCATGAAGATAGATTGTACCTTAGGTGTAGCCTACCTAATAAATCATATTTGTATATATTGTGTTTTTCATATTAGATTTGTATAGGTTATTAAAAATCTGAATGCTAATGTTGTAGGAAAATCCAACCTTATGGATGCCATCAGCTTCGTGTTGGCGGAGAAGACCAGCAACCTGCGTGTGAAGACTCTGAAGGATCTAATCCATGGAGCACCTGTAGGGAAACCAGCTGCCAACAGAGCCTTTGTCAGCATGGTGTACCAGGAGGATAACGGAGAGGAACGCTCCTTCACAAGGGTCATTATTGGTATGACCCACCATTGACAGTCATGTTGGAATTTATGCTTCCTTTTCATTTCATTTCATTCAAATTAAATGAAAAACATTGGTCTAATAACTTTCTTCTGTCACTTGTACCAGAAATTAGAAGGCATGAACTTTGCAGCATTAGAAATGTTGTGTGTAGTATAGCATCAGTGCAACTATAAGCCCATATGTCCAAGTACAGCTGCAGTACATATGAAAGGGACTCATTTTCAAACCATACCAGAATTTATTATGATTCAGTAATTTATTATTTACACAATTTTATTTAGTTGATACAATTAAAGTAGTGTTACTTATTCTCCAGGGAGACATTTATACTATAGTAGTAGTAGCCTTTATTTGTCACATAGTCACAAGTACCAGCGAAATTAGCCATCAACCTGACCATACATATACAAACATACAATATGACAATGGGGTAGACAGGACAGGAAGACAGGGTATTAAGGAAAAAAAGAATTCTCAAAAAAAAACTATGTCCCTGATAGGAGTACAGTGTGGGAACAGTAAAAAAAACACCTCAGCAACATAAGCACATAACCAGTACAAGAGCACACAAGACTCGCAATGGGGGAGGGGAGTGTTGGGGTGGAGGTAATCCAGCACAGGCAAGCAGCCATCCGGTCCTGCAGCCATTCTCGGTGCTGGTCACAGACCCGCCCGCCTGACTGGGGGTACAAAGGGGCAAAGGCGAGGGACAGGGTGTGGGGGGTGATTGCATATCTGTATATATGTAAGGGTTTGTGTGTGTGTAGGCCTGAGTAGTCAAACTACGTCTGGCCCCGTATCTCGTTGTCTCAGTCCGCAAGATTGTCATAGCGATACACAGCCGGTTGCCACGGAGTCAACCTTGAACAGGACCCAGTCCGAGCCAACAATCTGCTTTATTTTTGTCATTACAAAATCAAAGCTAGTTAGGCAACACATTATATTATGCAAATATATGTTTATTATAAGACAATTGTCTTTCATTGGTGAAGTTCAATGAGAGACCATTGCTTCCATCTTGTGTGGGATTTTGATAAGCTAATGATTTTGATTTTTTTATCTCCTTTTAATGTGCATGTGGGCATCAGGTTCCTCCTCTGAGTACCGCATCAACAACAAGGTGGTGGGCCTGCCTGAATACAGCGAAGAGCTGGAAAAACTTGGCATTTTGATCAAGGCTAGGAACTTCCTGGTTTTTCAGGTGAGATTCCAATCCTGAATCTACTCGATTTTATGTGCGAGAAAGTCGCCGGAGGACACCAGTTTCTGAACATAGCCATACAGAGAACTACAGAGAGAGTTTGGTGGAGCTGAGTCTTAATTAGCTTTGTAGCAACTCATTTGGCAATGGCTTGAAACAGACGGTCATTCATTTAAAAAGGTTACGCACTAAAGCTTTAATGTAGCCATGCATGTGCCTTCACTGGGTACCACAGCTTTGAATGTGACCTGGCTAATTAGAGCAAAGACCCAAAGTATCAATTTTGTAGTGTTTAATAAATACTTTGTTACATTGTGTTGGCAGTTGCTATTGTTAATTGTAGTTCCCTGCTTATTGTCCCTCCAGGGAGCTGTGGAGTCTATTGCCATGAAGAACCCCAAGGAGCGGACAGCTCTGTTTGAGGAAATCTCACGTTCTGGAGAGCTGGCCCAGGAGTACGAACGCAGGAAGAAGGAAATGGTGAAAGCAGAGGAGGACACACAGTTCAATTACCATCGTAAGAAAAACATTGCTGCTGAGCGCAAAGAAGCCAAGCAAGAGAAGGAGGAGGTATGTACTCAAATGACATTTAGATCTATGTCTTTGTGTCCTGCGTGTATTAGAAATTAAAAGTAACTTTAGCCCCTTGAATTTAAAGTTTTAGTTTTAAGGAGTTAGTTGTTAAGATGTGCTTTTGATTATTTTTGTAATTTGATTACCTATGTTGAATTGCTGGATATTTTGTGTTATCTGTTTTATGTAATTTGTCTTTAACCCACCGTTATTGCTGCCTATTTTGGTCATGATACTCTTGAAAAGAATATTTTTAATCTCAGTGTTCAGTAGTCAAATAATTAATACAATCATTATACAAAACATATAATTTAACCCATCACACTGTTTGTCTATCCTCCCATCATTCTACCAGGCTGAGCGGTACCAGCGTCTGAAAGACGAAGTGGCCAGGGCTAGTGTTCAGTTGCAGCTCTTCAAGCTGTACCACAATGAGACTGAGATTGAGAAGCTGAATAAAGAGCTGGGCCAGCGGAACAAGGAGATTGATAAGGACCGTAAAAAGATGGACCATGTGGAGGAGGAGCTGAAGGACAAGAAGAAGGAGCTTGGCAGGCTGATGAGGGAGCAGCAGACTATTGAGAAAGAAATCAAGTAAGTGACAATGACCTTCTCACAGCTTGCCTAATGTACTTCTCAGATGACCTACTGTATAACTAATGGCATTAAAAACCTAGGGCTTTGTTAATCACTTGACTCTGCCCACAGAGAAAAAGACTCTGAGTTGAACCAAAAGAGGCCGCAGTACATCAAGGCCAAAGAGAACACCTCACACAAGATCAAGAAGCTTGAGGCAGCACGCAAGTCATTGCAAAATGCCCAGAAGATGTACAAGAAACGCAAGGGGGACATGGATGAGCTTGATAAAGAGATGAAGGCGGTGGAGCTGGCCAAGCAAGAGTTTGAGGAGCGCATGGAGGAGGAGGCGCAGAGCCAGGGCCAAGACCTGACCCTGGAGGAAAACCAGGTCTGATCTGTTAGAATGTTGTACACATTTAAGGGCCCCTTGATTCATAATTTATTATGATTCAGTAATTTATTATTTACACAATTTTATTTAGTTGATACAATTAAAGTAGTGTTACTTATTCTCCAGGGAGACATTTATACTATAGTAGTAGTAGCCTTTATTTGTCACATAGTCACAAGTACCAGCGAAATTAGCCATCAACCTGACCATACATATACAAACATACAATATGACAATGGGGTAGACAGGACAGGAAGACAGGGTATTAAGGAAAAAAAGAATTCTCAAAAAAAAACTATGTCCCTGATAGGAGTACAGTGTGGGAACAGTAAAAAAAACCACCTCAGCAACATAAGCACATAACCAGTACAAGAGCACACAAGACTCGCAATGGGGGAGGGGAGTGTTGGGGTGGAGGTAATCCAGCACAGGCAAGCAGCCATCCGGTCCTGCAGCCATTCTCGGTGCTGGTCACAGACCCGCCCGCCTGACTGGGGGTACAAAGCGGCAAAGGCGAGGGACAGGGTGTGGGGGGTGATTGCATATCTGTATATATGTAAGGGTTTGTGTGTGTGTAGGCCTGAGTAGTCAAACTACGTCTGGCCCCGTATCTCGTTGTCTCAGTCCGCAAGATTGTCATAGCGATACACAGCCGGTTGCCACGGAGTCAACCTTGAACAGGACCCAGTCCGAGCCAACAATCGGCAGGTGTCTGTGGGAGTCGGGTAAGGAACGCGAGAGTGTGCCTCGCTGCAGTGCTTCCAGGGGGAAGTGTTGTTCAACACCGGCCTCGGCCAAGGCCAGTGCTGGTTCAGGGAGCCGAAAGATAAGATTGGATTTGTTTTGTCTTAGGGCGAGTAGCCGCATTTAATTTCACACGTCTTATCTAAAATGTCCACTCTGGTCTCCGAATCGATCAAATTCCTTTGCAAAGCCGTGAGTTTCTCCAAGATGTTGTCCAGCCTTTCCAAAGCTGTCAGTTTCTCCAAGATGGTATCCATATTGTGGTTCATGGTGTTCATAGTCCCAATCTGAGTTCCGACAGCTCTGCCCACAGTTTCTACCATAACGGGCAGCCTTGTACTTTGTTCGGCTCTCGTCGTCTTCTTAATTTCTCGATAAACCAGGGTAATGCCTAAGCCAATCAGCAAAAGACCTGTTATCATGGTTCCGAATAGGTAGATATCTTCAATGTCCTCCACGGAAAGAGCCGCCAGACACACGACCCGCCACCTCTCCCACGCGTCCATTGTGTAGCCAGCTGCGAATGTTCCGGCAGGGCAGTCAGGTTCCCCCGAACCCAGGCTTCTCGTCGAGAAGATGGTGTCAATTGCGCTGAGAGACCAGTTGATCCAATCCATAGTTCTTGGTTTTTGGAGCAGTGCAGAGAGAGAGACTCTTGAAGTACACAGAGACAAAGACTAGACGAGAGAGCAAAACAAGGCAGGCTACCGGAGGAGAGGAAGAGAAATGCGACCGCCTTCGTTGAGAGCCAGCCTATATTAAGATTGCAGTAAAATATCTGACTAACATCCGAACTGACTGTATGTTGTTGGAGACAACTCATTGTAATTTTGCATAGGCCTCTTAAATTTAATTTAGTGGTTTGACATTATGATGATGGTATAATTGGAAAGCTAGCACATGCAAATCCCAGGTTTTGGCGTGTGAATTGGATCTCAAATGTTTGTCTTGAAATCAGATCTACCTCAAAATATAGATGGCTTTGTATGACCCACTGCTTCTCTTCCCCTCCCCACCCCAGGTCAAGCAGTACCATCGTCTAAAGGAGGAGGCCAGTAAACGCGCTGCCACCCTGGCACAGGAGCTGGAGAAGTTCAACCGCGACCAGAAGGCCGACCAGGACCGCCTGGACTTGGAGGAGAGGAAGAAAGTGGAGACAGAGGTAAATTAGATAATGATGGCAGCTTTGCCTGTGACTGACTAAACTGATTTAGTAGGGGTGGTACGGTTCACAAAACCCACGGTTCGGTTCGTATCACGGTTTTAGGGTCACGGTTTTCGGTTCAGTACGGTTTCTTATTTTTTCTTTAACACTCCAGAATATACTTCAGCATATAGCTAAAATTAGCATATTGAATGCATGTTGTACAAAACGTGCACACAGTGGCAGTTCTATATTGTTATATTTCCATATAGGTAACGTGAAATCCTAAATGTTCCCACACACCAGACTATAAACGACGCTGGCGCATCCTCCAGCTCTGGGCAGCCTCTCTCCCACTTGACATTTCTGCACGTGACGTGACGTGACCTGCAGCGGCGCCCCACTCCACTTGAGGAGCGGTCGGCTCGGTGTCTCTCAAAATCTGATGAAAATCTTTTAAACTGACCTTTGTCGATCTGAAATGAAGAAAGATTCAGCAACTGCATGGCCTATTTCTCGCTTAAAATGTTTTCAGAAACATGTTTCGGTGAACTATTTAAGTACAATATGAGATCGTATTCTGAACGAGCCGCCATGACAGTCTATTTTGAAATTTGGGACCAGCCAGACCCATGTGACGCAATCGTCCAATCAGCTGCCATGGGTTGCGTTTGTCACGCCCATCCCGCTCGTCATTTCCAGTAAGTGTTTTAACATAGGTGTCGAAAGTGGGCACTACGGCAGTAAGAGGTTAGTGCACATTAACCGTGTACTGACGAACCGTGCGGTACACACACGCTCCGAACTGAGACTAGCGAACCGAGCGGTTCGGGTGTTTTTTCATGAACCGTACCACCCCTATGATTTAGTAATATTTTACAATTTAATCAATTACACTGGAATTGTACCTCATATGATTTCATGTGACAAATAAAAATTGACTTATATATATTTTTTTGTTTCGCTTCAGGCCAAAATCAAACAAAAGATCCGTGAAATTGAGGAAAACCAGAAACGCATTGAGAAATTAGAGGATTACATTACCACCAGCAGGTATGCTGCTGCAATTTTTGTTCACCATCTCAACATTAGCTTATTGATTTCATAGGTTTTTTTTCATTATGCTCCTCTATTCACTCTTTTGTCCTGTAACCTCTCAGGCAGTCACTGGATGAGCAGAAGCGCATGGAGGAGGAGCTGACTGAGGAGGTGGAGATGGCCAAGAGGAGAATCGATGAGATCAACACGGAGCTTAACCAGGTGCTTAATACACACACACACACACACACACACACACACACACACACACACACACACACACACACACACACACACACACACACACACACACACACAAGGAAAGAACAGCGAATGACTTCATCTTAGCTGACTTCCAATGTTTTCAGTGTGCTGTAGTTGTTAGAGACCATTCTCTCCCTGTAACAGTGTCGTTAAGCAAGACTTCAAGCTGCATCAGGAGAAAACTAAATTTCTCCATGTAAATCAATAGAAAAGATCTCACTGCAGACATTTCCACATACCAGTGGAAAAAGCACAAGTGTGACCAATAAAATAAATGATGGCTAGGTGTGCCAGTAATCCAAGCCAGTGGGCCAGCATGCCTGCCACTGCCACTCCTGTTGATAGTGTTATTATAGTAAAACCTGTGTTTGACAAGTTAAAATGTCATCTGTGAAAAAGTCTGTAACGAGTCCCATTATTATTGGCTTTTGCTGTAGGTAATGGAGCAACTGGGAGACGCCAGAATCGACAGGCAGGAGAACAGTCGCCAGCAGCGCAAGGCTGAGATCATGGAGAGTATCAAAAGACTCTATCCTGGCTCTGTGGTAAGGCATCTGTGACATTATTCAGCACACTATTATCTAATTTCTTATGCTTGCAAGACTTCTCTTGTTCATTTAATGAAAGTGTTAAATTTTCTCAGATTAGTAAAAACAATGCTTCTCTCTCTCTCTCTCTCTCTCTCTCTCTCTCTCTGCAGTATGGTCGTCTAATCGACCTGTGCCAGCCCACTCAGAAGAAGTATCAGATTGCTGTGACCAAAGTGTTGGGCAAAAACATGGACGCCATCATTGTTGACTCAGAGAAGACTGGCAGAGATTGTATTCAATACATCAAGGAGCAGAGAGGAGAGCCCGAGACCTTCCTTCCTCTCGACTACCTCGAGGTGAATACTAGAAAGTACAGATGATGGCTCTACTCAAGAGTATTGCAGTGGTTAGAGTATACAGTATCAAAGTGGCAATCTTGAGCTAGAAGAGGTTTAAGTCAGGCTCACAAAATGTGTCTAGTTCCAATGGAACTACACTTGTCAAATGAAAAAAAACATCAAATTTGCCTTGAAGCTTCTTGTATCACTCTGACACTGATGATCAACACCAACCTAATTTGTATTATTATTATATTAAAGCTACTAATTGAAACACTATAATGTGGCTGCATAGTTTATAAGCTACGTTTTTTCAGCCGGATATATTAGGTAGGGCTGCAACTAAAAACTTTTCATTTTCTTCGGTTTCTTATTTCTTTGGTCTATAAAATGTCAGAAAATATTGAAAATGTCCATCCGCAATGAAAAATTAATAAAAACATTGTTAAAAAATTAATAAGAAAAATGTCCATCCCAGTTTCTCAAGATCCTAGGTGATGTCTTTTAAAGGTCTTGTTTTTCACAGTCCAAACCCCAGACATATTCAGTTTAATATGATTATAAAATGGAGAACAGCAGGAAATCCCCATATTTAAGAGGCTGAAAACAGAATTTTTAACGATTTATCGGTTATCAAAATAGATGGCGATTATTACTATTACTTGATTTCTTGCTTAAAATGCTACTACCAAAAAAAAACTTGATAGGAATTTTCTTATTTCTCTTGTCTTATCAAAGGTGAAACCAACAGATGAGAAACTGAGGGAACTGCGAGGAGCCAAACTGGTGATTGATGTGATTCGCTATGAGCCTCCTCACATCAAGAAAGCCCTCCAGTATGCATGTGGCAACGCCCTGGTCTGTGAGAACGTAGAGGATGCACGAAGGATTGCTTTCGGGGGGCCTTACAGACACAAGGTATTTGACTTCATTTAGCGCACTTATTGAGGTTTGACATATATTATCAACATTTTTGTATCATGAAAATGAAAGGATTGGCTAGCATGGCCACCTGATGATTTGGTAGATGTGAATTTTGTCCATTCTTCCACTTAACCTCTCCTTGTCTCCGTGTGCCCAGACGGTAGCCCTGGACGGTACTCTGTTCCAGAAGTCTGGAGTCATCTCTGGAGGAGCCAGCGACCTGAAGGCCAAGGCCAGGCGCTGGGATGAGAAGGCAGTGGACAAGCTTAAGGAGAAGAAAGAAAAACTCACTGAAGAGCTCAAGGTAAATTTGATTATTATTGGTCCTCTCTCTCTGTCTGTCTGTAAGTTAGTTATTAGGGTATCCTGAAAAGTCTTTTGAGTCAAAATGTTTGTAGGAATGCAGTTGTTATTGCCTGGATAACCTCAACATGTGAAATTTTTTGATTTATAGTCACTGACTGCAGTTTGATGGATTGTCACTTGGAAGTAAATTCACAACAGTTTCCACTTAATGTTTTCCTTTGTAGGAGCAAATGAAGGCCAAGAGGAAGGAGGCAGAGCTGCGTCAGGTGCAGTCTCAGGCCCACGGTCTGCAGATGAGACTAAAGTACTCCCAGAGTGATCTGGAACAGACAAAAACCCGTCACCTCTCCCTCAACATGCAGGTACAGCCTGGCTACACCTCAGCATTTTTCTCTTCCCGATTGTTATTGCTATAGTGACTGCTGCATTAAAAGTTGTTTCACTTGTGCCATGCAGGAGAAGTCTAAGCTAGAAAGTGAATTGGCAAACTTTGGCCCTCGCATTAACGACATCAAGAGGATCATCCAGTCCCGTGAGAGGGAGATCACCGACCTGCGAGACCGCATGAACCTGGTGAGACTGACACCAAGTGAGGTCCATTCAGAAGCCTGTCTACAAATATGTGGTATTGCAGTGATGTCACTATAAACGTTTTTTGTTTTCCAGGTGGAGGATGAGGTGTTCATTGAGTTCTGTAAGGAGATTGGAGTGAGGAACATCAGAGAGTTTGAGGAGGAGAAGGTGAAGAGGCAGAATGAGATTGCAAAGAAGCGGTGAGTTTAGTGATCAGTTTAGGTGTCAGTTCTTTCCACCGTGTTAATTGACCTGTTTCAGGTTTCCTTTGTTGTCTAACCTGATACGCAACATTTTGCTTCAGTCTTGAGTTTGAGACCCAGAAGACCCGCCTGGGTATCCAGGTAGACTATGAGAAGAATCAGCTGAAGGAGGACCAGGAGAAAGTCATGATGTGGGAGCAGACCGTCAAGAAGGACGAGGCTGAAATAGAGCGACTAAAGAAGGTAAAAACATGAAGTGAACGATCAAAACTTCTTATAATTAGGGCTGTCAAAATGAATGCGATAATAACATAGCGATAATCCTGATCCTGAATCACAAATAAAAGGCTCTTTCAAGAGCCACGCACTTAATCTAAAGAGAGACTTCCCGTTCTGTTCAGTAACAGGCTTAATTATTCAAATAAATCGATGCTCATTAAAAAGCAGATCAAGCCGAGTAAGCTGAATCTAAAATCCAACTTGAGCATTACAAACTTGAAAAATATCCCTTTTTAAACAAATAAAATGATAAAAATTTGTGAATTAACTATGGACAATTATGCGATTAATCACTATTAAATATTCGATTGACAGCCCTACTTAAAATCTACTTTGTCCTCAATTTTGACATCAAGTTAATTCTCACTTTTGTGTCTTTTTGTCATCTTTCTTGTCTACCTGCAGGAGGAGCACAGACACATGAAGATCATTGATGAGACAATGGCCCAACTGCAGGACCTGAAGAACCAGCACCTCACCAAGAAATCTGAAGTCAATGATAAGAACCATGATATGGAGGAGATCCGCAAAAAACTGGGTGGCGCCAACAAGTCAGTGGTTGCAAAACACAGATAAACTTGAATATATTTTAAAAAAATTAAGTCATAAAATATAAATATTACCTTGGAGTTGTACTACAATTTTTTTTTTTGTATTTACCAGGGAGTTGACTCAGCTCCAGAAGGAGGTCACAGCCATTGAGACCAAACTGGAGCAGAAGCGCAGTGACCGTCACAACTTGCTACAAGCCTGCAAAATGCAGGACATCAGGTTACCTCTTCATTCTGGAACAATGGATGATATCAGCCAGGGAGAGGTAAACGCAAACGCAATCATACAGGAGCTAACTTTCATACCCTAGGGAGTGAAATGGAAAATGACATTCTTTTGTTTTGCTTTTCCAGGGGAGCTCCCAGACAGAGGAGTCCAGCAGCCAGAGGACGTCCAGCAGTGTTCTCGCTAAAGAGGCTCTCATAGAGATCGACTACAGCAACCTGTCTGAAGACCTTAAGGTAGCTAGTCCACCAACACCAATGCCCTACAATTGCCTTTAAACAATTCAACTTGACCTCCTTCCCTCATTAAATGTGACATCAGCTCTCTAGATTTGTGCTATTTGGTTTTCTAGGTAACGATAATAATAATATAGCACTTTTCTCTACACCGTTACAAGGTGCTTGATTATATACTAGAGGAAAAAGAGCCAGTCACAGCAGATATGTGACGTCTGTAGTTTAAGGTACACTTATTTAATCCCGTTTAACGTCCTACAGGATGTACTGTCAGAGGAAGAGATCAAGGCGGAGACGAACACGCTGCAGCAGCGTCTGAACGAGCAGCAGAGTATCCTACAGAGAATCAGCGCACCCAACATGAAGGCCATGGAGAAACTCGAGAGTGTCAGGGACAAGTTCCAAGAGACCAGTGACGGTGAGATGGGAGGATAATGATACAAACTGGGATTAAATGAGACGTAGAGAAAGGAAGTGATGCAGGTCACCGTACCTTTCTAGAGCTCTTAATATTATTCCTTTGTGATCTCATAGTTTTTGTGCGTCTTTTTTTCAGAGTTTGAGGCTGCTCGTAAAAGAGCCAAGAAGGCCAAGCAAGCCTTTGAGCAGATCAAGAAGGAAAGGTTTGATCGTTTCAATAATTGTTTTGAGTCTGTGGCCACCAACATTGATGAGATCTACAAGGCTCTGTCACGCAACAGCAGTGCCCAGGTATGCCTCAATTTTATTTGATTTTTTTTTATATTTAACAATGACCTACATAAACTCAATGCCAAAGTACAAACTTATAATTTGGAACATTATGTATTGTAAAGCAAAACATTTTACAATGAGTGTGCCCCTCTCCTGTAGGCTTTCCTGGGCCCAGAAAACCCAGAGGAGCCATACCTGGATGGCATCAACTATAACTGTGTGGCTCCAGGAAAGAGGTTCAGACCCATGGACAACCTGTCCGGAGGAGAGAAGACTGTTGCTGCCCTGGCTCTGCTCTTTGCTATTCACAGGTGAAACAACAGACGAGTACAGAGTCTTAAAGTGCCCATATTATGCTCATTTCAGGTTCATAATTGCATTTTGAGGTTGTACCAGAATAGATTTACATGGTTTAATTTTCAAAAAACACCATATTTTTGTTGTACTGCACAACCTGCAGATCCTCTTTTCACCCTGTGTGTTCAGGTCTCTGTTTTAGCTACAGAGTGAGGCATCGCACTTCTATCCCATCTTTGTTGGGAGGCATGCACAGTAGCTAGGTAAGGATCACATCAGCTAGCTGTTTGTTTCTACAACTTCAGTTAGTACAAGGCAGGATTAACCGGGAGACTTCTTCTAAATGAGAGCGCACTTCCAGCTTTGCGTTGAATACCTGCAGAACAGGGACATATTAGTAGTTCTTTTGTAGATTATGGTGAGCTAGTGTGTGTTGTAGCAGTGTTTTGCCATTGAGAACGAGCTAGCATGCTAGCGCTAGCATGCTACGGTTAGCCACCTCGTCTCGGCTACGGACATAGAAAGCCCTGCAGATTTTGAACAGCTCACCTGGAGACTGGAGGCAGAAGACATTCAGAAACCCGTATCTCGCTCGAAACAGCATGACTGTTTTTTTTTCCAAGTTTGTATGCGTGTGGAAGCACCAGAGAGACAAAATAACACCCCAAATCCCAAACCCCAAATTTTTTTTTTTCATAATATGGGCACTTTAATACATGTTTGATTTATTAACATTGCTTGAAAGCTGGTGACGATGTCTGCACCGTTTGTTATAAACATTTCTCCTGCTTGTCTCTAGCTACAAACCTGCCCCCTTCTTTGTCCTGGATGAGATTGACGCTGCTCTGGACAACACTAACATTGGCAAGGTCTGTAAAATTATATGTTTCAGTAACTTGAGTGTTTTCTTAGTGCTAGTCCTAGTGCTGCTCATCACATTAAATACAAACTACAACTCATAATTTCCCCCTGTACCCTCAAGGTGGCCAATTACATCAAAGACCAGTCGGTGCAGAACTTCCAGGCCATCGTCATTTCTCTGAAGGAGGAATTCTACACCAAGGCCGACTCACTCATCGGTGTTTATCCAGAGGTGTGTTTCTCAATATTGTCTATACACAATACTAAATTAAATACAGCCATGAAGCTTTGACTGTTGTATATTACAGCATATCTGCTACTCTTAAAACGTATTTAAAGCAGTGAATTCAGTTCCCTCCTTTTGTTTTTGTTTTTTTTAAGAAAGGTTTTGACTTTTTTTTTCTTGCCTGCTGTAGACCGTCACATTAGTTCTTTTTTCTTCCTTCTATGTGGTTGTGGGCTGTCGGGACATGGAATGTGTCTAACTACCATAGAGATTGGTGTGACCGTGGATGGTGGATATAGGAGGCTGTTTAATCCTTTTGTGTTCAGTCAGCACCATCAGACCTGTAGCAAACAGTCACTCATAAGGGGCAAATGTTAATTTAGCAAAAACTTAAATTAACAAAACCAAATTAATACATTTATTATTTGATTAATCCATCCATCAAGTGTGCACTTCTTTGGGTCCAAGTCAAGTTAATTGATTAATTATGTAATTAGAAATTATTGTGTTATAGAGCTGGGAGGTATCACAAAAATGTGATATAAATGAATGTACAGAATAAATAATAGTCCCTACTGGTTTTCTCTCTTTCTTAGACCGGTATGAACTTGAGAAAGGTATTAAACTGCATTCTGTGTGATATTAAAACGTCTTTCACAATACTGCAGAAAACTTGTCATATAGATTTAGAATAAGTCATCATAATAAGTCATATTTGGAACGTCTAGTTTCAAACATGGCCTCATTAAAACGTATAACGGATCGGTCAAGAATCCAGCAGAAACCTGCCAGGAATAACAAAGTGTTGAGCTGTTGGTACATAAACAACACATTGGAAACATCTGCTGTACATAGGATTAAAGTATTAACTGTTTTTCTTTCTCTTCCACTCACAGCAAGGAGATTGTGTCATCAGCAAAGTGCTTACTTTTGACCTCTCCCAGTATCCCGATGCCAACCCAAATCCAAATGAATAGGACGAGCACTCCCAACACCGGCATTTTGGCAAGTTGGAAGTTCCTCTGCTACTCACTCTGGATTGATAACATATTCAGTAGTCACAGATCATGTATTCAATAGGTCTTACGTGTTTTTTCCTATTGTTTTTTTATGTTTATGTATTTTTTTTTGGGAATAGTAGAGTAGTGAATAAGTGAGTTTTTTTGTTGTTGTTCCTTATAGACTGCAACAACCAGGATGTATGTACATTTATAAAAGACCGCCCCTTCTCAATTCGGCCATACATGAGTGATTGTAATAATCCATAAAAATGAATTATAATCAAGTGAAAATGAGAGGGAATCAAACCTTTTTAACGGACTGTAGAATTTGTATCACGTAAAATGTGTCGAATTTACCTGAAACAAGTTTTTGTTCTCAGAGTTTTTATACTGTTTACGGTCCTCTTGTCATTGGTGTGCTTTAAAGCCTTTGCCTGGGATCTGTTGTGTGTACTAAAATATGTATTTCCATTTTCATGTGCTACCTTTTCTTTTCTTTAAAAAAAAAAAAAAAGAAGCTTAATCTGGAAACTGTTGTTACAATATGTTGGATACATTCCCGTGTGCTAAATAAAACCCCCTAGGCAGTGTTATAATGTGATCATGGAGCCAAAACTGTCATCAGAAAATGATGTCAAAGGAAATACATTCTGAATCAGCCTTAGGAAAATGGGAAAGTCAAGTGAGACTATTTTGTCAGGTCTGTTTTATTGATTGATTTGCTTCAATAAATAAAATTTGAATTATTTAAGCTCCTTTTATTATGTTTACTTTTACTTTATAATGCAACCATGCAACGGGCGCTGCTTGACAGCTTTGTGAATCTGTTTTTCTTTCCTTTATTTGAACCTATAGTGCAGAATGCATCTTGCTGCATTAGTTTCCATACCATAAGAGGAAGTCTGTGCTTTGCTAGGCAAGACTATTTTTAGAGGATCTCAGTTTTCACACTGTAACTTTAGCTGGGCCAGCGTCCAAAACATGCATCTTCTCATCTAGGCTACGTCTGCACTAACTGTCTCATTTCAAGGCTTTTCCATCATTAGATTTGATAATTATTTAATAGCGCAAACTCACCTGTTGTGTAAGGGTTTGTTCCTTCTCCATTTTGCACAAAGAAAACTAACAGAAATTAATGTTTGGATGATTTATTTATTTTGGCATGGTGAACACACCTATGTAACATCAACCATAATGGCATAGACCTGGATGTGAAGAAGACTCAAGGTTGAGCTAAACAGTTAACTCAAGTTATCTCCAAAATTGTGCAACATAGTGTATGTATGGCAGCAAAACACAGGCTGATCAGAAGATAATGTAAAAAATAAAGTCCTCTGTGGGCCTGTCAACAACAAGTGCAATAAATTATGCCCATACAATTATGAATCAAATTTGTTATCAGCCCCAATGAGCTGTAAAACTAAATCCACCATACTCCAGGTATGCTGAAGATACATTGTCTGTATAGGTCCAACTAAGTGCCCCCCCCCCCCTCAAAGGTTTGACATATTTATGTAAATTAAAAATAACCTGTAGCAGTAGAGTGACTTAAAGTGACTTGGGGGGGAAAAAATCACATGCACTGCTTGACTACAACATGGCTTTCAATTGAACAAATACTTACATACAGTGAAATCTTTGGATAATTATTTTAGAGATTAAATGTACCTCTATGTCCAAAATAAAAAAAAAGCTGTTTCCTCTACAAAATCTGCTGATACCAACTGCACACAAGAACAGTGGTGAGCAGGAGAAAACTCAGTAATTAAAAGACAGCAAGTCCTATCAGAGGACGTACCAACAAAGAAAAAATATTTTAACTTGCCTTGTCATACCAGCACCACAGCCCTTTTGAAAGCATTAACTGGATACTCAGTTTAACTCTTCTGGGCCTTCATGTACAGAAACTGTTTGTTTTCCCAAAATGGTGTCCTTTCCCCCTGTCCTCACTGAACTGCAGCACGCTAAAGTCAGCTGCCTGTTCCTTGTATTCAGTGAGTTGTTTTAGTCACCAGTCACTATCCTACCTCCCTCAGTGAGGCTTCAGTAAGACACTCAGCTCACTCACATGGTTGTCCCATATGTCATATGGAATGGATAGCCTCAACAAACGCTACAAAGAAAGAAGTGTGTCAGTCTGTTAGCTCTGAAATTATTTAGTATTTTTTATTACTTCAATAAATCTGAAAATTAAGAAGATGTTTCAGCGTCAGATATATTGTTTCTCCTTGGTTAAGTTTCAACCACACTTGGCAATATATTAAACCTGAGCCATCCTGCCTGTAGGCCTTGAGCCAGGCTAGAAGATACAGACTGTCACAGTGGCAACAAGCTTGGTAAAGCAGGGTGAGGTGAAGCCACCTGCAAGTGTAAAAAATCACAAGATAACCACATGAACTCAAGTGACATCCTCTAAACGTTAGAGTCGGCCTCCTGTACGGAGGGAATCGAGGGGATTGGACGTCTCTTTCTCCTCACAGCCGGATCTGGCTGGCCTCTTGCCTGTGCTGCCACTGCAGCGGCAGAAGGAGGGACAGGGATGGGACGTCTCTTTTTGACAGAGGTGACGCTGCCGGCGCGTTTGCTGAGGAGGCCCTGAGCCACGCTTTCCATTTCATCGACAGTCGTGTGCATGGCATCAGCCATCTCCTGCTTAGTCACAGAGAGAAAGCCGGGGTCTTTGGCCAGGGAGGCCAGACCGCCCTGTTCTAAAGCCTGGAAAAGAAAACAACACGCATTACATACAGTAACATTTCTGGTAATGCATCAGCCATGACAAAATTAAATACAGCCTGCAATTCAACTATATTTTGATAACTCTTACAGCTCAGCTTTGATTTTTAGTTTTTAACAAGTCTTTCCTTACACTGACTTCTGATGAGGTCATCTAAAAACTGAAATTCAAATGATGTTGGTTTGTATATAAATAATTACTGTGATTTGTGAAGTTTTTCTGAATCTGCCTTACACCCATATAAAACTAAATTGGGTGTAACACCTCAAACAAAAGTTTGATCCACAGATCTTAAAGTACAGTGCCTTGCGAAAGTATTCGGCCCCCTTGAACTTTTCGACCTTTTGCCACATTTCAGGCCTCAAACATAAAGATATAAAACTGTAATTTTTTGTGAAGAATCAACAACAAGTGGGACACAATCATGAAGTGGAATGAAATTTATTGGATATTTCAAACCTTTTAAACAAATAAAAAACTGAAATATTGGGCGTGCAAAATTATTCAGCCCCCTTAAGTTAATACTTTGTAGCGCCACCTTTTGCTGCGTACATAGCTGTAAGTCGCGAGTATGTCTCTATCAGTTTTGCACATCGAGACTGACATTTTTGCCCATTCTTCCTTGCAACACAGCTCGAGCTCAGTGAGGTTGGATGGAGAGCGGTTGTGAACAGCAGTTTTCCGTTCTTTCCACAGATTCTCGATTGGATTCAGGTCTGGACTTTGACTTGGCCATTCTAACACCTGGATATGTTTATTTGTGAACCATTCCATTGTAGATTTTGCTTTATGTTTTGGATCATTGTCTTGTTGGAAGACAAATCTCCGTCCCAGTCTCAGGTCTTTTGCAGACTCCATCAGGTTTTCTTCCAGAATGGTCCTGTATTTGGCTCCATCCATCTTCCCATCAATTTTAACCATCTTCCCTGTCCCTGCTGAAGAAAAGCAGGCCCAAACCATGATGCTGCCACCACCATGTTTGACAGTGGGGATGGTGTGTTCAGGGTGATGAGCTGTGCTGGTTTTACGCCAAACATAACGTTTTGCATTGTTGCCAAAAGCTCGGATTTTGGTTTCATCTGACCACAGCACCTTCTTCCACATGTTTGGTGTGTCTCCCAGGTGGCTTTTGGCAAACTTTAAACGACACTTTTTATGGATATCTTTAAGAAATGGCTTTCTTCTTGCCACTCTTCCATAAAGGCCAGATTTGTGCAGTATACGACTGATTGTTGTCCTATGGACAGAGTCTCCCACCTCAGCTGTAGATCTCTGCAGTTCATCCAGAGTGATCATGGGCCTCTTGGCTGCATCTCTGATCAGTCTTCTCATTGTATGAGCTGAAAGTTTAGAGGGACGGCCGGGTCTTCGTAGATTTGTAGTGGTCTGATACTCCTTCCATTTCAATATTATCGCTTGCACAGTGCTCCTTGGGATGTTTAAAGCTTGGGAAATCTTTTTGTATCCAAACCGGCTTTAAACTTCTCCACAACAGTATCTCGGACCTGCCTGGTGTGTTCCTTGTTCTTCATGATGCTCTCGCGCGCTTTACACGGACCTCTGAGACTATCACAGAGCAGGTGCATTTATACGGAGACTTGATTACACACAGCTGGATTCTATTTATCATCATTAGTCATTTAGGTCAACATTGGATCATTCAGAGATCCTCACTGAACTTCTGGAGAGAGTTTGCTGCACTGAAAGTAAAGGGGCTGAATCATTTTGCACGCCCACTTTTTCAGTTTTTTATTTGTTAAAAAAGTTTGAAATAGCCAATGAATCTTGTTCCACTTCATAATTGGGACCCACTTGTTGTTGATTCTTCACAAAAAATTACAGTTTTATATCTTTATGTTTGAGGCCTGAAATGTGGCAAAAGGTCGAAACGTTCAAGGGGGCCGAATACTTTCGCAAGGCACTGTAAGTGCACTGTGTCCCCCAACAATTTTTTTAAAGGAGAAATAAATAGTAATTCAATTCAGGACAAGCTTAATTTGTGTCCAGGAAATTACCCTGATACTAAAACAAGAAGCTATTTTTATGATCACCTATTAATGACGGATCTGACAGCAGATCAGGACATTTCCTGCTGATAAAACAAGGCGGACACACAGATTCTTTCTTTCTTACCTCCTGGACAAGCTGGTCGGCTGCAGTACAGGAGCTCTGGCTCTGACTGTCACCATAGTTAGGGTCGTAAGGGAACTGCAAAGAAAAAATATGCATCCACACTTTGTCTATATAAGCTGTTCATCATCATTTACACTGGATGAGTTAACCTTAGATAACATTTTACCTGTGTTTTGTCTGTTCTCACTGTAAAGTTCCAGGAATGCAGGTTGCCTAACAAGGGAGAATCAACAAAAACTTAATGAATATCATTATGAAGAACAGAGAAATCCATCGCCTTTTCAGTCCGCATGGTTCCTCCTTATTTGCCAGATTTTATTCAAACATTATTTGCTGATCTGGAATTGTATATCTTGGCCCATGTTTAATGTAAAGTCCATGGAAAAGCAGTGTACATTATTTTTATTGTTATTTGATAAAATGTTTATAAAATGAATTATGAGGCCTGGTCAAATTAGAAAAATGTTTCATGACTTCTTAGCCTTTCATTGGATTTATAATTTCTATTTCTTGTGTGCATTAGTCTCACACCATCTTAGTGTTTATATTTGTACTGCCCTATTAACAGCTTGTCGCTCAAAGTTTGATTGATTGATTTCCAAAAACCTCCTGATATACCTGGCTCTGCATCCTCACTGGGATTGTAAAAATCTTCTGGACTGCCTTCTCTATCAAATGAAAATCTGAAAGACAACAAAAGTTTCAGTCATCAGACATTTCACCCTGAGCATATGTCATCTGATAGATTGGAGTGTTTGGTGCTTACTCTGCAAAGGCGTTGTTGTTCGTGTTGTTTTTTGTTGTGGTTGTGGGGAAAAATTCGGTAGTGGGCACCAAGTCAGCGGAGTTTGGTGGAGACTCGGACTGGCTCTCGGAGAACTTGAGGGGCCGCTGGCTGGTCATCTGCTGGGACTGAGCGATGACGGGCTCAGCGGAGAAGGAGTCCACCCGGTTACCAAATAGACCGTGTGTACGCTGGTAAGACCGAGCAAGACAAGCACACACAGATAATACACAGATAATCAAATTGACCAGTCACTCTGCATGCAGTGTATTTTTCCTGTATATCTGTTCCGCCAAGTTGCAGAAAGTGTTTCTCACCTGGTAGATGCCTTCTTCTCCAGCCTCCTCCATAGCTCTGTCCATCTCTTCCTCATTCTGCAGGTCTCCTGAAATGGCCCTGTGCATCTCTGGAGCCACCTCTTCGTCGATACTCCTCAGGCCCGCCTAGAAAAACATGGAGAATGTGGGGAAATAGAGAACAAAAGGCACATGGCAGCGTGTTAACAAAGGAGAGGCAGAAGAGGAAAGATAAAGTTGATTACCTGTGTAAGGAAAGCACAAGGTGGTATATATGCACTTAGCACACTTTGAAAGTGCATTCTAACAGTAGTGCATAAAAAACACTGGCTGATACAAAATTGATTTATTTACATCATAAAAGGGTATATGCAGGAATCCTGAAGTTAAATTTAGTACAATCTAAGACCTCATCGCCACTTCAAGTTCTAACCAGTTACATCAACAACACACAGCAGCAGTTTAATGTAGAAGTGAGATGGAAAAGATATTTAAAAAGAAGTCATAGTATCGTATGTCATAACAAAAAGTCATAGTAGTATCTTATAAAAAATGTCATAGTATAGTATGACATAAACTAGAATTACCGCCTCAAGGTTGTATGCCTCCGCCACCGCCAACCAGTCAAGTTGCAGTTTACATCCATGTCTGTCCAGACTGATAATACGTAGTGAAGACTTTTATGGAATTTAATCAAAGGTATTAAGTGTATTTTTTGGCGAAACATGGATGCTTCACACACATCTTTAATCCGGCAGCACAGAAGATCTATACAATCACCACAGTTTCAAGGTGGGCTCCCAAGAATAGTGTCACCAATTTAGTATCTGAGCAAATATATGAAATATGGTCACAATCTCCCTTCTGTTCTTGAGTTATGGTGTTGAATATATATTTATGATGCCACACTGAAGTTGACCTTTAACCTTTTGGATAAAAAATGTCATCACTCCATTTTATACTATTAGCCATTTGTGTGAGTTTGTCATAATTACAAATGAATTCTTAAGTTACGGTCAAAAACGTGATTTGTGAGGTAACAGTAACCTTGACCTTTGACCACTAAAACTTCAGACTTTTTAATACTTTTTAGGATCCTGCAGACACCCTTCTTAAGAGAAATAATACGAATAGCCAAAGCATGCTATTCTGAAAAATGTTTTTCAGTTATTATGCAGTAATTTCCTGTCTGACATTATACATTATTACTTAATTTCCATTATAATAATGATTTTAACCCCATAATGACCGCTCACCTGGATCTCCGGGCCTGAGGCACTCTTCTTAGAGGGCCGGTAGCCATAATACTCCTCCTGATGCTTCAAGAACTTACGGAAATGGTCCTGGAGCAGGAAGGTGGAGTAGAATTTCCCTACAGTCACCTCATCATCTGTAACCAGACAAGTCACAGTGCTGTCAGTGTGAGAAATACTGGATTATTTTGTATAGTTAAAATTGAACTAATTCTATTTATGTTGATAGACTCACCTCCTATAGGGGGGATGACCTGGTCTAACAGTTTCATACTAGTGCGTTTCCAGATTGATTTTATAATGGCTCTCAGCTCCTCATTGGCCTGCTCAAAGTTACCTGTTCAGAACAATCCATTAAACATTTATTGGAATTACAGTATGTACATCAAGTTGAAGCAAACATATACATTTTCTGATGCTCTGTACCTTCTGTTTTGATCTTGAGTGCAGTCCTGACCAGAGCAAACAGGGTGGCGTTGAAGGTGACAGTGCCATCACTGTTGAGAGGCATGTTCATGCCAACCAAGCGCTGCAGACCAGACAGGAAGTTGAGAGAATTTGGCACCAGAGAGTAATAGAAAAAAATAAAATACATTACACTTTTTAAAGTATTAATATATTGGTTTTTAACCCACTGAATTTATATATTTTTTTTTATTATCATCATCCTAAGTATTATTATTATTATTTGTTTATATTATTTTAGGTGGAGGATGAGAGGTCCTTGATAGGTGAGACATATGTAGGTATGTATCATTTTTCAAACTCTGACACTGTCATAATCCTTTGTATTTATATTTTCAATAAAGACAATGTGGGGAAAAATATCAAACACTTTAAATAGATAATCTTTTTAAATGATATATTGCCCCATTTTATCATAAATACTTAATAATAATTCACTCAAACATGTATTTTTCTTTTCTTTTACCAAGAAATAAATGTTGTTTAGCATATGATTGACCTTGTAATTTTTGTTGGTGAATTTTACATTGACAATTGTAAATGATCTAAATCTAAACCTAATAAAACCTAATCTTTTCAAAAATATCCCAAAATTACATTGTAAGACCTGTACATTATTAATAGTTTCATTTGGGATATTTTATATGTTTATTATGTTAATGATCTTTTTGTGTAGTGTCTTTGTATGCTGTTATAGTACAATGTACATCAACAGTGATCATATTGTATTGTTAATGTTATCATTCAACATATATAAAACCTTTCTCTCTACAATACATGCACCCCATGGTCTTTGAAACTGTTTATGACTGACTGCACTGTATGTACCTTGCATGCAGCACGATGAGGACAGAACTTGCCAAAGCCCAGTGGAGGCTGGATGCGTCGCAGCAGCGTCACAACATCCAGATGTTTAATTCTACCCCTGTTAGATTAGAGAAACATCTTATAATATTTTTAAAGACACCAACCTAAAGCCTATTTCTTGTGTTGACTGAGCATAAATAAATAAAATGGTAAAGTTCCATGAGTGGTGTTCGGGCTTACGTGGCTTCAGGGTCATATTCAGCCCAGATCTTCTTAAACTCATCCAGATGGTGTGGACCAAGAAGAGACCAATCACGGGTCAAGTAGTCAAAGTTGTCCATGATGACAGCTACAAACAGATTGAGGATCTGAAGTAGAGAGGAAAAAAGACATGTATTTACACAGTTTTAACCTTTCTGTGTTCTTTTTAGATTATAAAATGATTGTTGAACTAGAAAATGCATTTCCTGCAGAAAATACTTGTGAATGCTGAAAAGCTAAATTGCAAAGGCTAAACTGGATTGCTGGCATAATTGCGTAAGAAGTAGGTGAAGTAGTGAGAATAGTTGGAAAAGTGGGAATGGTTTTATTCAGTATGAATTTCATTGAAATGTTGAATAATACCAATAATGTATTGTGTTGTATGATAAGTAAAAATTGTGGCCATGAGAGCAAGTTGAAGAGAAAGTTTTAAAAATTATATTCTCTCTCAACTGCACTGTAGCTGTGACATCACCCACACTGAGCAGCCCCGAAAGAACTCAGAAAAATAATAAAGAAGCACTAAACTTAAACAGTGATAAAATAAAAACTGTATGTAAGTATAAATGGTAGAAAAAGTTGAATACAAGCACAAATGTCCTTAAAGACCTGAACATTTTGATATTTGTCATAAAAAAGTCATAGTATAGCATGTCAAAAGTAATTGTAGAATTGTATGTCGAAAAAAAGTGATAGAAATTCATAGTATAGTATGTCAAACAAAGTCTGGAAGAACATGTAAACTCCACACAAAATATGTGTATATATGTATGTCATTCCCCGCTTTCTCTGCTTTCATGTTTGAGCTGTCTTATTAAATAAAGGTCTAAACTGCCAAAAAAATCTTAAAAACTCAAAGCATATTATGTCGAAAAAAGTCATAGTATATATAGTATGTCGAAAAAAGTGATAAAGTTATGGTATAGTATGTCGAAAAGAGTCATGAAAAAGTCATAGTATAGCATGTCGAAAAAAGTGATAAAAAAGTCATGGTACAGCATGTCAAAAAAAGTCATAGTATAGCATGTCAAAAAAGTGATAAAGTCATAGTATAGCATATCGAAAAAAAGTGATAAAAAAGTCATGGTACAGCATGTCGAAAAAAAAATAAGTGTTAGTATAGTATGTCGAAAGTGATAAAAAAAAAGTCATAATATAGCATGTCAAAAAAAGTCAGTATAGAATGTCGAAAATTGTCATAGTAGAGTATGTCGAAAAAAGTGATAAAAACTCATAGTATCTATGTCGAAGAAATCATAGTAAAGTATGTAGAAAAAAGGTGATAAAGTCATTGAATAGTTTGTCGAAAAAAGCCATTAAAAGGTCAAAGTGTAATATGTAGAAAAATAATTCATTAAAAGGGCTAGCTTGGACTGGGAATCGAATCTGGGTCAGAGTCTGCAGTGACTACTTGCTAGATGCCTGTTGGCAGCAGTGCTAACCACTAAGTTAGTATGTGGAAAAAAATTATAACAAATTCACAATATATTATGTCGAAAAAGTCAATGTAGTACGTTGAAAAAAAGTGATAAATTCATAGTATAGAATGTAAAAAAAAATCATAGTATATATACTGTATGTCGAAAAAAGGGATAAAAAAGTCATAGTATAGCATGACGATAAAAGTGATAAAAAAAGTCATAGTACATATGACAAAAACATTCATAGTATAGTATGTCGAAAAAAGACATAGATAAGATATAAAAAAGATAAATGTTGCTGCTCACAAGGAAGGCACAGAGACAGTAGAAGCTGAGGAAGTAGAAGACAGCAAAGTTGGACCCGCAGGTGTACTCCTCTCCTGGCAGAAAGTCAGACTTGGGGTCACACTTCTTCCCATACATCGAAGCCATCATGACCTCCTGCCAAGCCTCTCCAGTAGCACACCTGGAAACGTAAACCACAGAGAGATCCTGGCTCAGACCTTGCAGCCAATGAGCTTTTAACCAATGATCCAGGTTTAGGGACTCACCGGAATAACATCAGAACAGCCTGAGGGAATGTCTGGAAGTTGTTGTTGCGGTTGATTTGGGTGCCATCCACTAAGGCTACCTTTCCAAAGATCTGAAGGGTTGTTAAAATCAGTGCCAAATACGGAAACTTGTTTTAGTGGAATTTACGCATATTTACGCATATTAACAATCTACAGAGGTTTACAATGATTTCATCCAGTAAATAAAAATGTTAGATTGAGTACCTGCATCCCTATGACAGCGTAGATAAAGAAGAGCATTATGATGAGCAAAGCTACATGAGGTAGAGCCTGTAGACACAAACACAGATAGGTCATTAAAAGTGTGTTAAAAGTGGAGATACAAATTGAAAATGATTATGACCACAGTGTAACAGACCTGGAAGGACTTGATAAAGGTCCACAGAAGGTTACGGATGCCTTCTGAACGGTTCAGCAGCTTGACCAGACGCATGACACGGAAGAGTCGGAAGAATGTGATGGAAACTGAGGCATTTTCAGACGCCTATGGACAAAAATAACCGAAGGATTTAAGGAGAAGAACATTTAAAAGAAAGGAAAAACATTTATGGTTTTCAATACGGAAAAAGTTTAGGCTTACCGCAATTGCTTGCATAGGATTTGTCTCCTGCACAAAGTAGATGAAAAGATGGCACACTGTAGTTACATGGGTTATGTATGATACAAGTTATAATATCATTAATAGGAGGCACATAGCAGACATAGCACTGACCTGTTAAACATTATTAAGGTATGATTTACAATCAACAACCAGAGTTAAAGAGCAATGTTTCCACCTTCAATGAGTAACAAAGCATCCAGTCTTAGTTGCTGAAAACTAGAACAACTGCAACTTCTAACTCATGCAAAAAAACTATATGTAGACTTAATAAGATATTAACAGTTTTCAGTCAATCCAGCCATCATTAGAGTTTCTGTGCTGATATATTCAATATTTAGTCCTGTCTATAAAGTATTTGAGCTGTACTGTAACCCAATATATCAGCAAACATAGTGGAGTGCCCACACAGCAACAGTCATGCAGCAGTGCAGTGCAGTGATCAGATATTTACAGCACAGCCATGGAGACAGTACAGTCCTCCACTGGCAGCCAGGGCACTCTGTGGAGGATAGACAGATGAGGAGTGAGGTGTCGAGGGATTGAGAGGGAAAATATGCAAAAGAAGAAGAGGAGGAGATATAAAAGAATTAGGAGACAATGTGAAATTGGATGGAGAAAACAGAAATTGCTATTTCTGTTGTTTGTGGATGGAAAAGGTGAGAACAATGCAGTGCAACAATGGAGAAAAACAACAGTGACTGGCCAGTTTTTTATGTAGCATAACCACATAAAATAACACAATAAAATAATTTACTGATATTGTGCTCTTATGAATTTGAAGTGCTCAGACAACACACAAACATTGAATCACTGAATATATTGTAATGGATCCGGTGGGAATAATGGAAAATTTGGTTTGGTGTTTGGTGATGGAAATGGCGATGCTTCTGAGGTTGCACAAGTAACTGAGGGGGGTGGGAGCGGGAGAGTTGGGGTAAGAATGGCCAACGACAGTACTGACCACATTCTGTGAGCTAGTTCTGCTGGCACCAATCAGCTGTTGGGCCATGATTATATGCTTCTGTATCAGAGCATTACATAAATACATTCAGTCATTTTAAATCGAATCACACTATTGACTGGGAATGTCTCATTGAAACAACACCAGGGACTTTCATATACAGCACCTGCAATAGGATCTGTGGAATTCATTAGAATAGATTTAAAAAATATAAGTTCTATAATTCGTACTCACATCGACTTCACTCAGGATGACATCAACAACGCTACCGATGACAATAATGAAGTCAAAGACGTTCCAAGGGTCTCCAAAGTAGCCCTGCACAGACAGATAAAGCATTGCTGATAGACACAGTTGGACATTGGATTGGGTGGATAAACATTTGAACCACAAAGTGTGAAGCCGTTACCCTCGCTTTGAAGGCCATGAGCTTGAGAATCATCTCCACAGTGAAGAGCACAGTGAAGATCAAGTTCAGCATGTCAGACAGCTTGGTGACATGGTCTGACTGGTTACAGTGCTGTTCAAAGTGGAAGCAAATATTAATCTCAACATGTTACAACTATTAATTTGACGTAGTATTTGTACAAAATGTAGTTTTAAGATAATTACATATAACTTGAAGAAAATGCTAACATTAGAGCGATATACTGGCTTAAAACATTCAACATTTAGCTACATAAGAGTGACATGACACTGTCATGAACGTGTCATAAACATTATAAACAAGTCATAAACGTTTATGACATAAGACTTCTGTCATTAAGTGTCATTAGGTTTTTGTCATGACAAGTTAGGGTTAGAGTTACACGGTTAGGGTTCATGTGTCATGACAGTGTCATGTCACTCTTATGTAAATACCTTCAAGTAAAGTGTTACCAAAGTATTTATATTTATAAGTAGGCCTATGTGTTCATCTTGTTTTTTGGTGAGTACCATAATATCATAAACAATAGAAATGATGGCAAGTTATCATACAATTAGCTTTGAATAATAATTCAATCTGGCCCATAGTGAAACACTAAAAATTGGATTTCATCCGTATTGTGTCGTCCTCTCTTACCATAGTTACATAAAAGAAAAATCTGAAAATTAATATTTAAAGTAGATTTGGTAAATAAATTGGGACTGGGATTTCGCTACAAAGTTGTAATGTCCCACTTTTTGACAGTTAAAGTTTTCACTTTTCTTATTGATTAAATGATTTAACAAACACTGAGCTCCTCTGACTATGACACAGAAACACGTACACTTACATCTAAAGACAGTGAATATTGACAAAGAATAGTCAGTAGCCTCGATACAATCTCAATGATTTTTTTGTGTTGCAGCGTAGCCTTAATTTACATACCTGCATTCCCAGACACAAGGTGTTGAGCATAATTAGGAAGAACATGAGGTATTCAAAGTAGCAGGAAGTGACAATGTACCAGACTCTGTACTGGTAGGGGTTTTTGGGGATGTAGCACCTCAGAGGTCGAGCTTTCAGGGCGTACTGCACACACTGGCGCTAAATGGGAGGAAGAAGGTGGGATAAATAGAAATAAATAATTACTGACATGTTTTAGATTTTACTGAAAATGATTGGACTCTCTCACTGTCCTACTGCCCACTGTTTGACCTCTGAGATGTCTTGGCGTACCTGGTTCTTGTCCAGCTCACAGTCCTTATACTCCTGCTCACCCTGCTCCTGGAAAGTGACGATGACAAAGCCCACAAAGATGTTCATCATGAAGAAGGCGATGAGGATGATGTAGATGATGAAGAAGATGGACACATCCACGCGGTTGTTGAAGACAGGACCCATGTCTTCTTCATCTGAATCAATGGCTCTGTATAACAGTCTGGGAATAAATGGAGTGATGTTGAGAGACGAGGAATAATTGGCAAGACAAAGGGATACCACAAGGCTAATTTGTGTAGATGAAATGTATAATTCAGTGAATTAAAAAAGATATATTGCCTTTATTACCATCTCTGGCTCAAGAATATGGAATTACTTCCAACTCAATATCCACGTAATAAGATATTCTGTCTTCTAACTCAATCAAACCGATAGGATAAAAAATGCTGTGCTTACTTTGGCCAGCCCTCAAATGTGGAAACAGTAAAGAGAGCCAGCATGCCATAGAGCACATTGTCAAAGTTGAAGTCACTATTGATCCATTCTCTCTTTGCCAGCACTGTATCTTGTAGGGAATTCTCCATGTGCTTCACAAAGTATCCCCTGAGAGCAGACACAGAGAACGGCGACTCTTAAATAGCATTACAGTTTAGATAGATGAAATCTGCGAAGTGTGAAATATGTTAGCCTTACTGGCATTCCTCCCCTGTCATTTTCGATGGGTCTGTGCAGCTGTAGAATTTACCCTAGGAGGGAAAGGATTAGGGACACATTTATAAGGAGCAAGGCATTTATACTTATATGAGCTTTACAGTATCATGCTACATACAGTATAGTGTCAACATCATCTTTAAAAGAGTTACCTTGAAAAGTTGCACTCCGATACAGGCAAACATAAAGTTCAGCAGCATGGTGACCAGGACGATGTTGCCGATGGTTTTGATGGCCACAAACACGCATTGGACGACATGCTGTCATAAAAGACAAACAATGACCACTTAATACTTAATACATGTACTGTACTTAAGCACAATTTTGAGGTCTTTTTAAGGTTATTTATACTTCTACTACACAACAAAAGGAAATATTGTACTTTTTACACTTTTAACACTTTTAATTACTAGTTTTCAGGTTAAGATTTTGCATTTAAACATTTGATAAGATTATAAAACAGAATGCATTGCTCATGAACATTTAGAAAAAAACAGTGTCTTGTATGGCCCCCTGTCATGTTTCAGATGTCCCAGGCCTAAAGAGGTGAAAGTATCAAATATTACACATAAACAGCACAAAATTGAGCTAAAGAGTTTTATTTAAGTACATGATCTAATAACTTCTGCCACCACTGGAAACATAGACATATCCACAGGGGGAATTACTGTATTTATGCATGTGTGTACCTTTAACCCCTTGGCTCTATTGATGGCTCTGAGAGGCCTCAGCACCCTTAGCACCCTGAGAATCTTCACCACAGAGATAGCACTGGATCTGCACACAACACATGACAAAAAGCAGTCTTGATATGCACATCTTAGAATAGTACAATTTTGTAATTTAGGAAAAATAAATAACAATAGGGATGTTCTATATCTAATATGGCAATCTCAAAATGTTACTCACTCCATCCCCATAGAAAGCAGAGAGACTGTAACCACAATCAGATCCAGGATGTTGAAGGAGTTACGGCAGAAGGAGCCTTCGTGCATGAATGCTCCATATACTGTCATCTGTCAGTCAGATACATAAAGTCACACCCAGAATATTAAACCCAATAGGTTTGTGTTTAAGCTTTTCCTTTAGTCAGAGGAACAGATGTGTTGCATTAATGTCAAACAAAACTGAGAAACATAATTGATTTAATCAATAGGTCGATCTACTGAAAATTTATTGGATTTACCCAGATTAATCGATAATGGAAATAATTGCTAGTTGATGTTGGCAATGTGAGTTTAGTGTTTGTAACTCAGCAGGGCAATAATTACTATCATTGCGAATTAAGTAGTTTCACAGTAATTGTTCAAGTTCTGAATATGCTACCTCAGTAAAAACATGCAAGACCTGCAAAGAAACCTGCCTCATTCTGCTTCTACATGCTTCTCCCCTCATAAAACAATTTAATTAATTTCATTTTTCTCTGCCAAGAATATAATTAGTGGAGTTGAATTGAGTTGCTTAGTTTTCTTTAATTTTTGGCACAAAATTATCAAATTTAAACACAGAATATCAGAAAACAATGTGGTATTTGTTATCTGGTATCTTGACTTCAAAGAACCACATGAGTCAAACCCAATGGCAGAACATGATGTATAGAGTGCTTTACCTTCAGTACAATCTCAATGGTAAACACAGTTGTAAATACAATGTCAGCATAGGCCAAGATCTGGAGGAAAAAGCAAAAAGGTTTGCTGTTAAGTTTGGCCTTCTTTCAACAGATAATGTCCAATTAAATGTGTAGTGGTAGACTTGGTTGTACCTTGTTTCTGTAGGACTTGGGATCGATGGGGTCCTCAGCCGCCAGGGAAATGGAGGAGAGGAGGATGAACAGAAGGATTAAGTTGGTGAAGAAAGAGGCGTTGATAATCTTGTAGCACAGTTTACGGAACCTGGATACCAATAAATATATGCAAAGACATACAGTCATCAGTGCAGTGAGTTCAATCAATTCACTGTTGTGTTTTCATTATAGTTTGAGAAAACACTTAAATATAACCACTGTTATTCTCAGGCTGGTATGTCTGGCTCCTACTTGTTCTGAGGGCCAAAAATGAAAAAGGAGCTGGCTTCAGGCAATGGAACGGCTTCTTCCTTCAGCTGCAGGTCGGCCATCGGTCGGGGCCGAGGGCTGATGGGGATTTCAGGCTCTTCCTCCTCGTCATCACCTACCATGTGGAAAAAAACACTCAAAATGCTATAGTAAACTAATATATTTGGAAAAAAGAAAATCTCTCTATACTGAATCATGTTATAGACTTTATATGGTAGTCACCAGAGTCGAGTGAAAAAAGCCTAACTTTAGACTCTTCTTTAAACTCGTCTGAGTCTAATAATAATGAGGGGTTACTATACTTAAACTGTAACATAGCCAAGAAAGCAGCACTGGTAAACAGCCAGTGTAATGAATATGGATTCCTGCATTCATGTATGCCCTTCTGCCACAACTACATCACTGAGAAATGTGAGAGGTTAAAGAATTTGAGATGCAAATAAGCAAGAAGATTAGACATTTGTTACCTGGGAAGTCGTCAGGTGGAAATGGATCTTTCACTTCATTGACATTGGACTCAAACTCGTCAATTTTGAGCTAAAAAAATAAATATGCATTAGCTACTTATGCTCCTGATTAATAGATCATTGTTAATATGTGATATGGTACCAGAAATAACACTAACCTTGGCTGTGGTGGGTATACCCTCCATCTTAGATCTCTGCTCTGCCAGTTTCTTAGCTATCCTCTCCCTGTCCTCATCAGTCTTGTCAGGCATTTTGGATCTGGAGGGTAGGAAGGAAAGGGAATGGAGTAGAGTTTAGCAATGAGAAGACAGAGCAGATCATCACAGGCATTCTTTTAGTTCCAAGTTTCGTCATATGTAGGTTAACACAGGGTCAACGGTACAGTGAATGTATTGACAAGACAACGGGTCAGCTCAGCAATAAAAGCACTATATGCCGCAATAAGAGAATTAGTAGTCATAATATAAAATAAGAGAAAATCACAATAAGATGTAAGATAAGATAGGATGAAAAATAAGATATAGCACTACATACTGAATGAAAATGAGGATTGTGTGTAAAAGTTTATCAACAGTTTTGCACAAATGTAACAAGAAAAGGGAATAAGATGTGGGATATGAGAGAGATAAATAAATAAGTGAGATAAATAAATAAAAGTAATCAGTCATGTTGATAGTGCATTTTATGTAAACAGTAAACAGCAGGTAATCAGATATGTGAGTGGAATTTCAAGGTTTATGAGTTAAGAAGCCTGATGGCCTAGTGGTAAAAACTGTCCCTAAGTCTGGTGGTATGTGCAGTCATGCTCCTGTATCGTCTGCCAGACAGTAACAACAAGAACAGCCTGTGTGCTGGGTGGCTGTGGTCCTTATTCACCTTAGTAGCTTTCTCCTCAACTTCTCCTCTGCCTTTTCTTTCTGAGCTGAAGTCAGACTCTCAGCCTCTGCCAGGTTGTCGACGGCAATGGCCAAGAAGACATTGAGGAGGATATCTGATTGCGCTGAGCTCAGGAAAACCAAAACCTTGTTTTTAAAAAACATCAGTGCTGTGTATACAAGTTTTAGCCATAGTAGTGGCATGGCTCTATGGATGGCAATGTTGGTATGATGGTTGGCCCACCACTTTGGTCCAGACTGAAATATCTCAACAACTATTGGATGGATTGCCATGAAATTTTGTACAGACATGTATGGTCCCCAGAGAATGTATCCTACTAGTCTCGCAATGCCAGACCTATCTCCCTTATCCAACTGATCTTGGTGATCCCCAGACTTTTCCTCTGGCGCTACCAGCAGGACAACATTTTCATCCATTGCAACTGAGTGGATTGGTACAAAACTGTGTACAAATATTCATGGGTCCCAGAAAAAGGTCTCCAAATTTGGTGATCCCCTGTCTTTTCCTCTAGCACCACTGTGATTTTGAGTGAAATCTTGACAACTAATTGCATGGATTGACATGAAATCTTATACACATACACACATTCATGTCCCTTCAGAATGAATTGTAATAACTTTGGTGTCCCCTGTCTTTTCATCAAGCAACATCATCAGGTTAAAAGCTGTCCATGTGTTAAATGCTAATTAGCAAATGTTAGTATGCTAACATACTAAACTAAGCTGGTAGCATGTCTGTACACTCTTAGCCTTGTTAAATCCTAGATGATATTGTGAGTGTATGTGAAGGATACAGTTTCCACAGACAAAGAGGACGATAAAGTAGATGGAGACCAGGATGCCAGGAATGACAGGCCCTCCATAGGCCATAATGCCATTGTACATGATGGTGGTCCAGTCCTCTCCTGTTAGGATCTGAGAGATAGCCAAGTGTTAAAAAACAGCAATTAATTAATGTCGGTATGACTGTCAGAAAGGATGAGTCAGATGCTGCTACTGTGAATGCACTTCATTACATAATCGGTCATCAAAATCAGGCAAGAAAGGTTTAACACAATGAAAAGCTGACATTAAGAGTTTAAAGCAGAGTCCAAATTAATCCATATCTAGCCTCACCTGAAACACACAGATGAGGGCCTGAGGGAAGTTGTCAAAGTTACTGCGTCTGGGTCTGTGGTCGGTAAAGTTGAATTTCCCCCCAAACACCTGCATGCCCAGGAGTGAGAAAATGACGATGAAGAGGAAGAGAAGAAGGAGCAGGGAGGCAATGGAACGAACAGAGTTGAGTAGAGAGGCCACAAGATTACTCAAAGAGGTCCAGTACCTGCAAAACAGTTAGAAGAAGATATGTGTTAAATGACATTAAATCTCACTACAACTAATTTAATGCAACAAGATCCTTTGAGTGGACATAACTCACTTTGTGACTTTAAGGATCCTCAGCAGTCGGATACACCTCAGTACAGAGAAACCCAGGGGAGTCACGGCTCCTGCAGAGAACATGATCATCTCAAGGATACCGCATAGCACCACAAAGAAGTCAAAACGGTTAAACAGGGACATGAAATATGCTCTGGGACCCAGAGCATACATCTTCACAAACATCTCGATGATAAACAGCACCAGCAGTATACGACTGGCCACATCTGTTGAGATAAGAGAGGAGAGAGATTAATGGATAAGGCTGGGAGCGATAGAATTCAATTTATTTAAACATGTTCACAATAATTCATATATTAATCACCAACCTTGTAGGGAAGTGAGGCTGTCAGACTGGTGGTGGTGCTCTGTTGCTATGGTCAGGGTGTTGAGGAAGACGAGGAACATCACTATCCAGTAAAAGCTCTTGGTTTTCACATACAGCAGGCACTTCATCCTGAAGAAACGGTTCCAGCGACGGGCCAGGCGGCTAAACACAAAAATAAACCTGGCTTACTGTGCCGAGTCACCGTTATTATTACATGTAAAAATGTATACATTTACATAGCTGCAGACTTACTAGTAGTAGACAATTCGACTCTTTCCTTCCAGGTCATACAGGCTGTCTGTATCAGAGTCACTGATTAAAGGGAGGAGTCCTGACAAGAGAAGAACAGTTGTAATTCAACAGTATCTCTACATGGGATGGGTGGCTGCGGTGGTTAATAGTGCTGACCTTTGCCCTCTCGGTCGGCATCCAGGACTTCAGCATGAGTGATCCACTCCATGTAGCCATGCAGGTCTTCATCCAGCTGCTGACGCTCTCGCAACTTCTGGAACTCTCCACGTGACTTGGCCTTCTCTCGCTCTTTGGTAAACTCTCTGAGGGTAAAGACAGTAAAACAGCATGTTAACTTGTTCACATGATGATGCAAGATGCAGACAGTAGAAAGGCAGAAGATAATAGTTGTCTTACCCACTGAGCACGCCCAGAACCAGATTGAGCACAAAGAAGGAACCCACCAGAATGAGGGGAACAAAGTAGACCCGGGCCCCCTTATTACCTATGGCATTAAAAAACCAAAAAAAAAATTTTGCCCCCCCAAAAAAAAATTTTTTTTTTTTTTTATTAAAAAAAAAAAATAAAAAAAAAATAAAAATTTGTTAAATTTTTTTTGTCTTCTCTTTTTTTCCCCCCACCCCCCAAACTCACAACCCCCCCAACACTTTCCCAACAACCCCCCCCCCCCAACCCTCTTTTTTTCCTCCATCCCTCCATGGTGATACACTGGTAGACTGTAAGCATGGCAAAGCCAATGTTATCAAAGTGGGTGATGCCATTGTTGGGACCCTCCCAGCCTGGTCGACACTCAGAGCCGTTGATCGTGCAGCGGCGTCCATTACCAGCCTGAGCACAGGGTGCAGGCAGCTCACCTTCTGCTGTGGAATAGATATCTGCGGGCAAAAGAGAAGACATACATATGATTTTCTGAATGTAGCTTCTGTGAATTATAACTGGTAATGTCTCAGGTATGACTATAAATCACAACATATATAAAAGCCCATGTGAAACAGTGTCTGATTGTGCCCTTCATACGTACTTGTGCCAACATAGTAGCAGGTTTTATGCATTTTGCACTTGAAGAGCTCCAGTCCCATGATGGCATAGATGGTTACCAGTAAAAAGACCAGCAGGGCGATGTGCAGCAGAGGCAGCATGGCTTTGAGGATGGAGTTCATCACCACCTGCAGGCCTACATGTGAACATTAAAAGACATTAATTACAACATTACAACAAAGCACAACATCTCAGCAATGTCTTTTCTTCACATAAACAGTATTTCCACATTAATCACACAGTGTGACATGGACACAGGGTTTTTATACAGTATTTTTGGATTACAGAAGAGGCTCTTACTGGGGACTCCAGAGACAAGACGTAAGGGCCGCAGCACTCTAAAGGCTCTCAGTGCCTTCATGTCGAACCCCCCACCCTTTTCCATTGGCACACCTGCTATCTTATTGATGGTATCCAAGGCAAAGGTGAAGAGACTGTAGGAAAAGATCATACAACCATAAGTAACTACCCCTACACGATACAAAATGGGCATTCAACAATATTCTAGTTTTGATATTACTAAAAGATATGACATTTTCAACTATTACAATTGAAGTGTCAATGGCAGTTTCTTAAATGTGGTAAAAGGGAAGCTGTGGTAGAGATATCCACCTGCAGCTCAGAGCTCATCTTACCCCATGAAGACGATGACAAAGTCCAAAATGTTCCAACAGTTCCGTAAATAGGCGCCTTCATGGAACACGAGCCCATAGGCCACTATCTTAAGAAAGCACTCTAACGTGAATATGATCAGGAAGATGTACTCCAAACTCTCCTGCAGCAAGCGAAGCACAAACCAGGAAATTACATTTTATAAAGCTCACAACCTTCAGGTTCAATCCTCTAGTAAAATATGGGATGATTGGAGTAAATGACAACTTTGGGATTTAATTACCTGCTAGGAGGAATAACAGTAGATGAAACTGGTACTAGATAAATTTATAAGGATTAATTGACACTTAGCTTGCAGATTAAACACAACCTCAGAAGGTTTAAACTGATGGGTGGCCCAGTAGTCACATTATGATTAATGAAACAAGCCACAATTTAGTTTAGATGTGGTAAACAGATAAACATCAGTGTGGTTAAATAAAATTATCTGCTTGTAAGTCGGGCCTGTATCTGTGTTTTTATCATTAGTGTTGCTGTTTTCAGAGACAAAGGAGGTCGACAAACAGCAGACTTACACAGAGTTGAGTATGGCTTTCCTCAGTAGTGACTGCCACTGACAACAAACGAGTAGTAATAACAGCTATGCAACGTCAGGGTAACCTTATTACAACCAAAACACTCCATTGCACATATTTGCTTACAAACTGCAGCTTCAAATTGTCATCATTAGATAGACTACTTTTTCCTTTTGCTTTTCATTGCTGATACAATTAAATAAATACAGGAGAAGCTGTAATATGAGAACATTATGATAGAGCTCCCAGGGAATCCAGCCAAATCAGAGAGCTAATTTGAGGTACAGTATACTACAAATGAAACCTTGCATACATTCACAAAAATACATACGTTTACAGACAAAAACTCAAGAAATGTTATTCAAATTAAACAGCGAGGGGCAACAAGTAGAGCTGTGCTTCTATGTTGTAGTGTATCAATGTTACAAGCCATTATATTTAGTATATGAGTATGAATGTGGTTACATGAGGAAACATTTCTGCCTCTACTGTATCCACCTGCGTCAGTAGAGTGACGCTGCCTGGGCTGACCTACTTCTAACAGAAAAAGGGGGGTGAAGATGATCAGATCCTCTTACACCGTTCACCTCTGAGGAATGGCACAGTAAGAAGTAAGAAGGATTTGGAAGAAGGCTGGTAAGTGGGCCAAAGCAAAGATATTAAAGAAATGGGGTCAGTTTCTGGTCCAGATACCTGATGACTTGATGCATTTAGCTGTCAATCAGTTGGGCACCAACAAAATTGATAGCTTTAATCTAGTAATGAGGTTATTGACTGGATGGAGGAAAGCAAGTGATGGCTGGCTGTTGGTGCTATATATTGACATTTGAGCTGGTTGTCAGGCATCTCAGAGGCAGTGATCCACATGACGAGTCTCTGAGAACGAGCCTTCTCAATACCATAACACCAAATATCCAGAAATTGGCAAGATGTGTACACTGTGCAAGAGCAAACATATATATTTTGCTCACTTTGATCATCCCTGATTTCATTTGTTCAGTCGCCCAACCTTTTAATACACTATATCCACATCCCCACAGCAGTGTAAACACACACCCAGGAGGTTGAAATATAATAACACCTCTAAACACATCAGCAGCATCCAGTGGTCAAACACCTGCCACCAGATAGTTTACACTACTTTAACTTGAGAGACTCTGTGAATCACCTGTCATCTAGAGTGAGAAGAGTCATGAAACCTTTAGGCTTTTTACACAGAATACGTAACAAATTTTTCCACAATTATTGTGTTTAGCAGAAAACAAACAAACAAGCAAACCCTGAAACTGATCCATTCATAACAAGCTCAGTTTCATAGGCTTGTATATTTCAACCAGTTTGTGGGGCATTTCAATTAATACATTCATAAAAACAAACATCATAGGACACTTATCTTTGTATTAAAACACAGATGGGATCCCAAATAAAGACCTGAGTTGTGTCTAATGGCGCTTGGCACTCAGACCAGTGAGCAGCTGAAACTCTTAGATATGAAGAGTGTGTCATACATCAAAGAAAGGATTTGTGTTCAAACTCATACTCACCAAGCTTGTGTTGGTGTTATTGGTGTCTTCTTCAGGCATGGGCAGGAATACAGCCAAAGCAATGCAGTTTGCAAAGATAGTCAATAAGATGATGATCTCAAAGGTTCTGGATGGGGAAACTCAGGATCATAACAACAATACATGGGGAGGACTGATAAACTCTCAGTATCCCAATAAGGAATATTAACAAGGGGATACAATTTCTCCGGAACTATTCTTGATGATAATATTTTAGTATATTTGTTATGCACACGATTAGTGTACATGTCCAGTAAATACTAACAATGGATGGGTAAGAAAATAGATTGCCCATTTCTTTATCTGTGCATGTTTTGTGATTTTATGTAGCAAACCAAATCAAATAAATCAAACAGGTCTACAAACTCTGCTTACATTACCCAGTGCCTCTAAATTCTGCTTGAAACATCATCCCTTTCACAGCCTTTCGTTAGCGGGCGAAGTGCTCACAGTAAATGTAATCTTGTCTGCTGTGCTGCTTCATTCTCGTCCATAGGGGGATCTCTAAGAGAATTCCCCTGCCAGGTCAGCATCATGTCTCCCTGTGATGCCACAGGACAGCTGCACAGCCCAAGAATATGACCAAACCATTTCAACACAGACTAGTCATCAGGAAAAAAAAGCTTTTTGGTTATTCTATGAGACATTTGTTTATTCCTAAAGCTGTAAGTACTGTACTTTTTTTTAATTGTACAACAAGGAATTAAGGGGTTCAGTCTATTTCTGTAATTTTGTTCTAAACACAGCATCCATGCCCTGTGTTACAGAATCAAATATCAATGGGATTAAACAGTAAAACCTCATGACCTGGCTGAGCATATGGAGACACAGTTCAGTGAAACTGTTAAGATAAATTATATTATTTACACCACATATTATTATAAAAATCCCATTAAACTCTATGAATCCTACTGTGACGCTAGGGCTGTCTCTGGATAAATTTGTGCATTCTATTTTGGATGTAAAATATGTATTATCCAGGAATGGACATCAGGCTGAAAGCAGGAAACTCCCTTACAGGGGCCATAACATCACTCAGCAGCCTGCCTTGTGTTCAGACTCCAAGTCTCACAGGGTGCCAGCATTTCAGAGCAGCTATTTCCACATTAAAAGCAGACTGTCAGCTATCAGGACACTAACAGGTGGCTTCATTAATTGTCTGCCAGTTCTTTGCAAATAGATTGGCTTAAGAAGCTCTCTAGGTGAAAATATGAAGGCTACAAACTTGACTTTGACACAGGGCTGCCCGATACATAACAAAAGTCTTAACACTTCAGGGATCGCCTTAACACAGATTTGAAACGTGCTTACCACAGGTGAACCACATGGTTGATAATTCACTGGCCTGCAGCCACTTCATTTCTGTAGCTGTCAGTGTTCCTAACCAGAGCCCTACATGCTGTAATAACTGTATAATGCCCTGAGTATCATACTGTATATTTAGGAGTAAAATACTTCTGTTTGAAGGGCACACTTTTAAGCCAACGTCTACCTAATATTACAAACACAAGTCTGAGTTGTGTAAAATGTGGGCAGGTGTGTAAGATATAAAGGATACTTCCACTCGACAATGCTGATGCAGGCCTTGCGGAAGGGATTTTTGAGGTTGAAGAGGAAGAGGGTTCTAGCAGGTCGAGGGTTTCCCCCTGTCGCCTGTAGCTTCTTCAGCTTCTCCCTCTGCTTCCTCTTCAGCTCCTCTTCATTCATGATAACCGGCTTGGCCTCTGCGTTGGCTGCCATCTTGACGCCTACACCTGAGACAAGCTCCCAGTCCTGTAGAAATGTGTCTTCTCACTTATAATCCCAAACAGAGGCACTTTATAACTCCCCGTTGCGAAGACCTGCTCTGGGTTCCAGACCTGCCGATCCTGTGTGCGCTCCTCCGCTGCCCTCTCTCCCCTCTTCCTCTGACTCTGTCTCCCTCACGCAGAGCCACAGGCCTCTCCTCCTGGCTGAGGGCCTCTGACAGAAAAAGCCCCTTCAGCAGGGAAAAATAACAGGAGCCCAGAGTGGCTGGAGTAGCAGTTGGTCCTGTAGTTTAAATTTAGACTGTGAACCATTGACAGGCCATGCTTGGGGATGGTTAAGAGGGTGGGGGCTGGAAGGTGGAAGATGGGAGTAGATGGGATCAAGAGGGGGTTGGGGCAGGGCAGCAGTGGCGGAAAAGAGCACAAAGAAGGGGCAAGATAGTTTGCGGGGGCTTGCAGTAGCATAATATCACCACTAGCCTCCTAAACCTGCCATCCCTTTCCAAACAGACCTCTGCTGCTGGACACTGGTGTTGAACCCTAAACTGTGAAAAAATAGTGAACAGAGAGTAAGGGAAACTACACATGGATGTTTGTGCCTCCAGTGTGACATTGTGCAGGTGGAAATATTTCTGCAGGACCAAGAAATGATTAAAGAGACCATTTGAGATAGTCTGTCACAGAATCCCAAACGTTCAGGAATCCTTCCTGCCAAAAATAAAGGGGTGGGTTACATGTTACCTTACATGTTTAGTTACACTTTTGTAACACCCCCAAATTAAACATTTATAGCAGTATATAAACATGTATTAAATGGTTTCTAAGACACTATAATGTAGGTGTATGCAGATAAAAAATGTTATGCATTGATTTGTCAACAAATATAACTCCTCCTGTAGGGCACCCATACATGGAGGCTAGCGTGTTAACATATAAGGACGGCAAACACAGTTGTAATAATATAAAATGTTTTCATAGGAGAAGTAATAATTGCTGACATATACTGTACATTAATAAGACACTTACAGTGTCTGGGTTATGGTGTGTTATAAACTATTAGTGCTTAAATAGAAGTGACTGTGTTACCAACGTGTGTCGCAATGTAGAAAATGCACGCAAAAAAATAAAAAATAAAATTGATGTTCAATGTTGCACAGTACTATGATCTAAATCAAGAACTTCAACACCTCATTTTGTGAATTTATGATTAAATCATGCACAGAATCAATTCATTTGGACCACAACATTTTGTAAAAGGATATAAAACTATACTCATATGACACCATTTAAATTTGACAAATGATAATATCTACACTGCAGAAAGAGATGTGTTAAAAATGACATGTGTAGTCCCTGAACACACTCACCACATGTGTTAAAATTCTACACATATTGTGTCATTTGTAACACAAGAGTTGTGTCATCTCTTTTTGCAGTGTATTCTCAAAGACTTCGGTAAGGAGACAATAAAAAAAATTAGATGTAAATACTTAAAATTTCCTATCCCGCCAAAGGTGAAAGAAATGCAATTTAAAATTATGAATAGGATTTATCCCACTAATGATTTCTTAAAACAGAGATTTAAAATGGATGTAGGAAACTGTACACTGCAAAAAGAGATGTGTTAAAAATGACACGTGTAGAATTTTAACACGTGGTGAGTGTGTTCAGGGACTACACATGTTGTGTCATTTTTGACACATCTCTTTTTGCAGATATTAGATATATATATCTAATATCTATATATCTAAACTATTAAACCCAGCCCTAAAGAAATTAATTTGGATAGTGCATTATGGTAGCCTAGAAATCTAGATGCACCCTAACGGCAGCAAATTTAATTTGCAGCCAGTCTAGGAACTCTCCATTGACTTGCAAGCTGGAAAAACCAAATCTGGTCATGCCAATCACATCGTGTATAGAGTCGGTGGGCGGGCTTATGGCTGCTGCTGCTGGGAACAGCAGTCTTCTGGAAGAGTTGGAGTTAAGGTTTTCTTTGAGAAAAGGACAAAGAACAGCACAGAAATCATTCTTAAAAAAGGGAGATGTGTTCGGAGTTATGCTGACCGGATACGACAAAAGTTTAATCCATCAACTAGCTTCGCTACCTTCTTCGTTGCTCTGCCGACGTGCAGAGGGAATTTGAAAGACAACCGTTTATCCCGCCCCTCGGATTGAACCCTGTCAACGGTGAGTTCCCAGACCCAACATCTTGATGTGGGTCTGGCTTGTCAGGCTAGCTTTATGGGATTTTGGAAGAAAATAAGTAGGAGGTATGTAGGATACAACTGCTTATGCATTTTCAAATTGACAACATAATCTTCAGTATGACAGAGGATAATTGAATGTTTTCCCAAAAGCTGAACACCACACCAAATGTGAGGATTGATTTAATGATAAAGCAGTACATGAGTAGAGCGCAAGTTGAGAGCACACATATTGTGTACTCTGTCACCCCCTATTGTCAATCAACAAAAGCAGTGACTCTTGCAACAAACATGCAGAGGAATGAAAAACAAAATCTTATATTTTACATTTTGGGGGGATTTTTTTAATTTCACATCAAGCGAATGTATAGACATGAGTGGTGCAATACTCCAGTTAGGCTGGAGATAAATATAAATACAAAACATTGATACAAGTGATATGAAATTATACTAAACAAAAACACTTTAACAATAAAACAATCCATAAATATAAATAAACTTCAGTAGTTCACATTGTGAGGTAACGTCAGTCAGTGTGTCGTAATAAACTTTCCCCAACAGACATCTTCAGAAGTAGGACGCGAGACATAATGATACACATGAGGGCCCTTGAAAGCCATACGGCATCCTGATTCTGCCACACTTATCTAACCCCATTATCAGCAGCTTTACTGATTTAGGACATTCTCCAGTGGCAGAGAATTGATGACATTGAGGATTGCTTTAAAGCTCTGTTATATGCCCCATTCTCCATTTCTCTCTTTGCATGGGAAAGTATGTTGAAACGCTACTGTGAAATACAGGACAAAAATGTGGCCTTGTGCCTACCTCACTGAACAAACCATTTTCGGATCAGTTTCCACATGTACATTCAAGATAAAAGATTTCATTTTTTCTTTACAAACAACTAATACCTGGTAGACGATAAACCTACCAAAATGGATTGTTATATGTTACAATCTGTTATTGTTTTACAAGCTGTGAATTTACAGTAACACATTCACCCACACAAGGAGAGAAACAAAAAGAGGCACATATTGGGTCTATCTTTAAAGGTAGCAACAGAAACTTTAAAATTACAAAGCCTAAAATGTACAATCATTTAATTAATCTATTAGTGCAAATGATGCTAAATATGTCCAGTTTACTATGTACAGCAACAGGGGACAAATAAATGATAATAATAACCATAAATAAATTATGAGTGGTGTAATAGGAATCAGCAATGTTTGACAATAGAATAGGTAGGGCATTCTTTCTACCCAAATAGCTAGATTGACCATTCACATACATAAAGCTTACCTGTTCTGAGATAACTTTATAAATTATGCTACAAGACAAACAACTTATTATACCAAATTAGCAAGAAGCTAACAAACAAATTATCATGAGGAAGCTTAAAAGCTATTAAGTCTGACTTTTGAGAAATATGGTTGTTACTTTATCAACACATTCAAAATCTGTTGCATTGCAAATTGCTGAAATAATGGAGATGATTTCTAGCCGTTAACAGTGGGCCAACATGCAGTTTTTTCACAACTCCATTTTAGCCTAAAATGTTACATATAACAAAAAACATCTGCTGTTAGATCAGTGTGTTTACATTTTTAAGGAAATACTTATTCAGGGGGTGCAGTGCACAGCAATGACAAAAGAGGTTAGTAATAGTGCAGCTGGTGACAGTGTAATAGCGCTGAGCCCAGGGAAGTGACCTACTCTAAACCGGCTTTAAGGTCAACTGTAGGGTTTAACTAAGCATCTTGTGGCGGTCAAAAACTGTCTTGCGCTGTTCCTGGACCTGCTTTTTCCAGCGCTGCTGTGCTCCCTCAACCCGCTCCAGCACTGTGTTTCCTTTGGCCCCAGCACTGTCCACCGGAGGACGCATCTCCTGAACATACAGACACAAAAACAAATACAAAAAATAAAAATAACAAATCAAGGACTTCGCATTCAACTAAAATGTAATCATGTGTTGATCACAAGACATATTTGTTTGAATGGTTACCTCAGAGTCCTCCTCGTTGTGCAATGGCTGGGTGTAGGCGTCATGTTTGCGAATAAGAGGATCAACCAGCAGCAGGAACAGCATGTAGAGCAGCAGTGCACCCACGACAGACAGGTAAATGATGATAGTAACCTGGGACAGACAGAATGGAAAACATTTAGAAATACTAAAGTAATTTGAAAATGCCACGCTGGCATCAACCCCTAACAACGTTGCTTCCTGCTTGTCTTGAACAGAACCATGCAATTACATCTTATTATCTGCATTAGTTATTAATTATTGTGACAACCATGTTGGGTGCAAAACGATTTCAGTTTTAGGTATCAAAAATCCTTTAACTCTTCATAATATGTGCCAGTAGAAGCCAATGTTAAAATCGGCTCTGTGTAAACACAGACACTATTGCACGCTTCTCTTACAATTTCTTTTTGTTTTGATTAAGCAGACACACTAAAGATACTTTATGTTTTAAATGACCTGTGTTAAGTGACATATAATACTTTTTATTGTTTATACTTTGTTTTATTTGCATTCTGTACATTTGCACTCTTTCCTACTTTGTACTGCAGCTGCACAACAATTTCCCTCAGGATAAATAAAGTACTATCTTATCTTAATCACACCAACCCTGTTGAACCCCAAAAGTCAAAGTTAAAGCCCCCAAAGAAAGCTGCTGGTACCTTGATGGTGTTGCTACTTCTTTCCTCGTACTTGCACTCACACAACAGGCAGTAAGCTTCCACGTCATGGCCAGGCACCGGCATGGGCTCCACTACATGGAGGCAGTTACTGTAATACAGTAACTGTGTCAGGATGGATGGGAAATTCTTAATCATGTCTCTCTATTGGACAAAAACAAGATTAAAGAAAGTCTAAATAAGTCTTCTTACCAATCCTTCTGGGACACATTTCTGTTATATATGTGGCCAGTGATGTTTCTGTATGGCGGGCAGATGCACTTGCAGCGAACATCCTCAAAGTTCTGTAATTGTCAAGAAAACTGGGTTTAAGTGGCCCCAAACTTAGTCAACTGCTTACTTGAATGTTATAGCTCACCTATCCGTTTACCCCATAGCACTAGCCCTTTCTTGAGTTGTACAAACAATTTGGCATGTAAACAAAGTTCCAGTTATTCCAGCTTGAAAGGCACAACAGTTCTGAATTGCCACATTACATTAGATTAGAGAAGCACCTATAACAAAGTCAAATAGATATCCTTTAAGAAGTTTCACAGATGTTGTCCAACCAATAATTTACAGAACCGTAAATACTTGAATGCAAACTTTAATATTAGCAGGGAACTCAGAGAAAGGGTGGTGCATTTGTTTTGGTCTTGCCACAAAACTGTGGAAAGTGTCATAATTTATTGCTGATATTATCGACCCTCAATATACATTACTTACAAAAGTATTATTTGGATACACCGGGATCTTCTCAATTCAACTCAATTATCTACTCTGACCAAACTTCACGTTGATAAATAAAAATGTACAAGAAGCTAAATTTTTCAATGTCAAACAACACATTTCATCTATAGCTGAATGACCCAACAAAAAGCTGATAAAACATAGGCCCCATCACTTGAGAGCTTTATGTACCTATACAGTACTCTAATTATATTGTTGGTTACTTGCTTTCTACTGGTTACATCTGTTTCAATTTAGTTCAATAATGTGGAAAAAGACAACAGAAAAACACACATTTAAGGTTACTGAGGACCTTTAAATAAACAAAATAGCAAATAGTATACGATTAATATATTACACAATGAAAAGATGTTTTATTCCACTATTTAGAGCTGGGCAATATATCAATATTATATCGATATTGTGATATGAGAATAGATATCATCTTAGATTTTGGATATCGTAATATCGTAATATGACATAAGTGGTGTCTTTTCCTGGTTTTAAAGGCTGAATTTGTAAAGTGATGTCATTTTATGAACTTACCAAACTGTTGTAACGGTTCTATTATTTGCCTTTACCCACTTAGTCATTATATCCATATGACTGATGATTATTTATCAAAAATCTCATTGTGTAAATATTTTGTGAAAGCACCAATAGTCAACACTACAATATCGTTGGGGTATCGATATCGAGGTATTTGGTCAAAAATATCGTGATATTTGATTTTGTCCATATCGCCCAGCTCTACCACTCTTTCAATATTTATATTGCAGATAAATTAAACATGTTTAGTGTATTCAACAAAGAAAAGAAAAAAAAAAAGATAAAGTGACAGAACAAAAACAACATTATATCTACTACCAAAGGGGAAGGCATATAGGTCAACAATCAATTTATGAATGTCACTATTGAGAGTTTATGAAAGTATGTATCATGTGTGGAGCTGCATGCTTTACCTTCGCCTGTACAAAAGCAACAGCATCCAGCAACAAGAAGGTCAATATTGCGGGTACAACCAAGGTCCAGGATCCTTGCCTGCCAGACGACATTTTCCCACAGGTAACACGATTTGCACGACGGGTGCAGAATCACCAGCAGCGCTCTGTCAAAACAGAGATAACGTTAGCAGTTAGCCAGTTAGCGAGAACAACAGCAGACATAAAGGTCTTTACTGCGGTAGCTAACAACGAAAGTAAAGACAACCTTATGATAGAACAAAACCATCAACACCCGGTAACTTACGTTGTAAAAGCAGCTAGAGTGTTTGTTGTATCTATGCATTTAGGGTGAAGCTACGCACTAACGTTGGCTCTATTTAGCAAAGATCGCCTTAATAAATGTTGTGCTTCCTTCCGGGTTGTCGTCATAACGTTACGTGAGGCAAGATGAAACATGCAGCGACACTCCCACCTACTGGACATTTAGGACTTAGTACTTTTTACTTCTAGCTACTCCACTACCTTTCAGAGCTGATTATTGTAGTTTTTACTCCGAGTTATGTCACAGCTAAAGTTACACGTTTCTTTACAGACATATAGTTTATATTTGAATCTACTGTACCATGTTTCATGCAGCTGCTGCTATACTATATTATGTTATGCTACATTATATTACTATATTATTATAGTGTTATACTACTATTACATTGCACCTTATACTGTACTTAATCATTCTATAATATGTTATACTGTCTTCCCACATCATACTATACTGTTTACATATAAACTCAATGTTAATCATACCATGTCACTTTACCTTGTAACTTGCCAGTTTAACTTTTCACTTTACCTCATAACTTGTTACTTTAACTTCTCGCTTACCTCGTAAGTTTGTCTTTAATTGCTCTTGAATAGTAAATTTATTTTAACCTTTATACTAATTGTATATACCTATATTTATTCTTGTTTTGTTACTTCGCTATATATTTGTACTAATTACTGTCATTGTGCTGCTGCTACAACACCTGAAGTTAGACCATGTAACAGCTATAGTTACAAGTTTCTTTGTAAATGGTAGTATTGCTTTTTTTTTACTGCCTTTACTGTCTTTCTCTTCCTCACACAGAAACACACCTCACCGTTATTTTAAAGTATCTGGAGTAGCAATCATCTGTATAATGTTCATAGCATAACATGATATTCAGATAATATTCTGTATTTTTTTAAACACATGGCCAGGGTATTTGTGACTCATCAGAATATTTTCCAATATCTTTCAGTCAACATTGTTTTTATGTCAAATCTGTCTCCATGGTGGAATTTGAAATGTAAGCCCCAGTTTCTTGACCCAATCAATACCTCTATTTCCTGGTAATCCTGCTTTCAGATCTCTCTGTATAGTAAGATACTCATGCCTTTAATAAGCCATAGAAATCAATGGCTAACAAATTCAGCCTGAACCACTTAAGCTTGTGGTCACAGAGATCAATTGAGACCAGGGTAATTTCTCTAATGAGCTATGATATCAGTGTGAACAGCACAACCCCATCCTCTGTGTAACCTCAATCATGCGTGATGTGACCCTTGATTCAACCATTTAAAACAACTGCAATGCTGCCAACAACTTGTTTACTGTGTGTAAATATAGAAGTTAGAGGAGTTATTGGAATTTTAAGTTTATTTATATACAGTTTAGGTTATTAAGATGTTTGTTGGTGGAAACAAACTGTTACTGAAACTCTATTGAGTAAAGCAGGCAATTTGTATGAGTAAACAGTGGCATACATTACTGCGTATGAGTGATGGGAGACTACGTAAGAAGCTACTCATATGAAACGCAAACACAAGCTGTCTTTGGCTGGAGTATATCCATTATTCACATCAGAAAACAGGGTTTGAATCAGTGTGAACCTTGAAAGAAAATGTCAATATTGGCATGACTGTTTTTAATGTAAAATGTAAAAGAAAAAGCCAAGCTCAGGTGAAGGAATTTGCTGTTACATCTGAAAACCAGATGTTTTTATTAATGTATGTATCATATTTTGAGGAATCAGTTATGTTATAAACACCCTTAACAAGAACATTGTGCACAAGCCTAAAATAAAAAAATTACATACTCACAATAAAATGGTTACTGTTCTTTAATTCATTCAATAATGCATTCATTTATTCATCTAGGTAATAATCACTGTGTCTTTTTGTAGCCATAATGCATGTTGTTTCATAAACCAGCTCATAAGCTCTTTTTAGTTTGTGACTTTTGCAAGCCCTCTACTTGTATTTCATTCTCTCAGTCCTGTCATTGTAAGCCACTTAGTTCTCTGTCTTTTCTGATGCATGGCTGCCCTTTACACCCTTTGGCCAATTACAGCATAAATGACAGTGGCCGGAGCTCAGTGCCAGTTCTCATTATCGGTTCAGAGCTCTCATGAAGAAGCAAAAGGTGATTCATTTCCTTTTTTAGGTAGACATAACAAATATAATTCATTTGAGAAAAAAAAGAAATCCACTCAGTTATGTAAAAAAGTTTATTAGCACTAAACAAAACTGTAATTGATGAGACAGATACAAATGTTTTGACAGCCTGCGGGCAGTGGGCTGCGCACATAACCTGACTATAAAACAGCAAAGCAAAATGATCCACAATGGAAACACTGCAGGGAAATCCACCTTATAAACAAGCTCAGACGATGTCAAGTTCTCTTATTTGTCAAGGTATCTGAAGTTATTCACTGAATCACATTATTCAAAGCATTCATTTTCATGGGACTGAAAACAGCAGGCAGTTTGCCCACTAGGAGATGCTGTAATGCCCAAGGCAAAGCCATCTGAATCCAGACCAGCATACTTTAGAGTGGTCTGGAGAGATGCAGATAATATTATGTAGGAGGACATAATAATGTAATGTAAAAGAAGATTGAATATGTTGTGAAATCCACAGGTGAAGCTACATAAAAGCACATAAAACAACATTAATGTTACTTAAATTATTAGCTAAATTGCAGTAATGGAGGTCTGTAAAGAATATAAAAAGGCTGAACAGCTTTTAGTGTGAAAGATAAAATTGTATCATACCATCCAAATAAAGTCATTCATGTCCTACTCAAAAAAGGTACTTGTGTCTTTCCTTATTCTCTCACTTTCACCCCTCGGCCTTTCAGCATTGTTATAAATGACCTTTATCACATCAGCTGCAGTGTCATGTTGCTCTCCACCCTTCCTCTGTATCATGCTTTTGTAAAGAACACTGTTTGAATAACAAGACTATCACTGGTAAGCGTTACCTCTCCTCTCCCCTCCTCTCCTCTCGGCTGAGGTGATGCATTGTGGGCAGCAGGACTATTCTAATAGACACACGTGGTGATTACAGTAGTGGGAGGCAGCAGACAGTGGTGGTCCAGGGACAGCACAAAACTATAAATCACAACTCCTGGTTCCGCCCTCCTGAGCGTAGCTCAACCAAAAAGCAATTCTGCCAACATGTGTTTGCACATTTGTCTTCATCAGCCACTGGCTTGTTTTGGGCCCCTGCAACTGAATTTTGTTCCCCCCACGGTAATCAAACATTGAATACTTCTCAAGTGTTTTAGTCAAAGTCCACTATATTAGACTCAACAATTAGCCACACTGAGATAAAATGAGCATAATTATTCTACGCAAGCAAAAACAAGAATGAACCCACAACAACAATACATAAATAATATAACGTGTTTAACCTCCACTTAGGTATTGTTTTATTTTAAGGTTTAAGGTTTAATCAAAGAGGTGGCAATAGCAAAGGTGTTAGAAAAGTAGGCAGTGATGGTGATTCAGAGTACAGTGTGTGTCCTCTTCCTGCTTTATGCATACGGACAGCTGCCTGTCAGCCACCTGAGCCCATGCAGGGAGGAGGTGTCTGCTGAGGAGCTGGTGTCAGCAAGGTGAGAGCAGAGCCCAGCTCTGCTGAGCTGAGCTGAAATGGATGCAGAGGAGTGAGTGTCTCCTGCCTCTGAGGGACACAGATTTTCAGCAAGGAAACAGACTGCTGGAGCAGGAGACTCAGCCAGACAGAACATGAAAGCCAAGAGCGGCCATGACACATGATGGACACAAACGCAGGGAAAGAAGCTCCCTCCTCCTCCTCCTCCTCCTCCTTCCCTTTCCCTTCCTGCTCGCTATTCCTCTCCTTCAGCGCAGAAACAAGACCCCTAAGAAAAGGGGAAAGGGGAAAGGAGAGATGATGCTTGAATCGCAGTGGCTCCCAGTTGAACCCTGCCCCCCTGTAATGTTTGGTCTTTGATGTTGCCCAAGATGTTTATAGAGATGCAGGGAAGCTTCAAAGAGAGCTATAGGCCAATCATAGAATTGTGGCATGTTGGTAGGAAAATAAAAACCCAGCAAGCTGCCAGAAATCCACATGCATCATTCAAGAGAGACCAGGGGTCAGGCAAGAAGACAGCTGAAAACAATAGCGAGAAATAAAAGGTGACATGAATTGAAAGGTAGATAAATAGCTGCAGGGGAGGAAGGAAGTTTGTTGTTGGTATAAAAGGATGCGATGTAGGCTTTGGTCTTGGAAAAGCTGCCAGTTGGTTTAACAAGCCTTGGCAGGCCAGTCAATAAACTGTCAGCCATTAATGTCCACATTTCAGTGACACCAGCGCCCAGTGTACGACGGATTTATACATCCAGTGATGCATAGAATCCTTAAGGATAAAAATGTTACACACCTGGTGGATCAAGACAGCGAGCAAAACCAAAAAGATGCATGTTTGTAACATACTGTATGTCCCACCAACACATACATACAAATCACATACAAATCATATATGACACTTCTTTCTGTGTCAGATTCCTCAAAGAATAAAAGGAAACAAGCTAAGCGGTCAAAGGTCACACAGAGTCAGGGGTTTGGCTGACAAAACAATAACAGATCAGAAAGGTTGTCAAGTCTAATCCTTCCGAGAGGGACCTCACCTATAGTTTATCCTGTCTGTGGTGAGGGAGGGGGTCGTTATGTGGTAAAGGGGCTTTCCTTTAATGGGATGGCGATGATTAGCAGTGATCTATTCGATGCGTCCCCTGCATCATATCTCCAGCGATTCCTTTGTTGTGGCAGTTTGATCCACCTGCCCCAGCTGCAGGCCACATCTGCAGGCATGATGGGTTTTGTCTGCAGGGGCCTCCTCCTCCAAATGCCACTGTGACTCATCTTCTCTGTTTCGGCATTTACTACAACCTGACCTGGCAGCTCAGTGGTGTGCCACAATGGACTAGCCCCCAGCACTTTCACAAACACAAACCTAAACAACGGCATACTTAAGACATAGATGCTATAGAGTGCACGCAGCATGACAGTATAACAGGCAACCATCTTCTTCAGACAAGGGAAATATTGGTTCTTTTCTGTCTCTGAAACCCCAAGTGGCTTGCGGTGAATCAGATGTAAACAAGGGGATCTGAGACCCAACTTGTCATCTCACAGCTTCAGAAATCAATAGAGCCCCATGTTCCACCTCTAATCTCGGCACACGTGTGGAGTGAGCTTGGGCTGACTGGCCCTGAAGAGGAGGCAGGGTAGCAGAACGAGAAGTAAAGGAGGCAGGCACAGAGGAAAGAGAGTGAGACATGTGAAGATTGAGGAAGGGGACATCTATCAAGTAGAAAATGAGTGTTGATCAATTCAGACTGGGAAATGGGAGGCTGAAGTTACAGGATTCTTTTACCCAAAAAACTAACAATATTTTCTCCTCTATTTGTTCAGGATTTTCATCTTTGAGTTTTCTGCCTCTCCTCTAATAGAGTAGAAGTTGAATATGTTGGGTTTGTAGTGCTTGGAGCATTGGAAAATGACATTATTAAAATGAATCAATAATGTGTCGTACCAAAATAGTGCATTTACTCTGGATAAAGAGTTTTCTGGGGCAATGAGATGTTGCTGTCTTTTTTCAATGCTGTCAACACTACATACACAACTTCAGTAACTTCAGATATCTCAAAACCTGGGCAAATAAAACCCAAACTATTGGCATGGCAAGACACCACTAGAGGTAAATAAGAAAATGTGTTTTTTGGGTAATAAAGGTGATCTGACCCGTTAAAAGCGCACCGATTTAGCATTGCACTGCTATAACATTGTTAAAGTCATGATGGACAGTTAAAAAGATATAATTTGATACAGAGATATTGTCTTTTTACCTCCGCCAATGAGGTTAATTATTCTATGTATTTTTCTTGTGAAAAATCTATTTTCCAACTCGACCACCAACAGTTCGATTGGATATTTGGGTTAGTTAAGCTAGTAGCTGCTAATGTAGCATCAAGCTGCTAGCCTCAAGCTGAGATAAGGAGTGGGCTACAGAGGTCTGGTAAGCTCTAACTCTACACCAACTGATTGTTTTCCATTTTCAAACTTGTAGTCTTCAGCTCCAACTGACACTGACTCATGTGACATCTCTTGAGGCAATTTATCAGATTCCACTCAGCTTCCTTTGAAGCCACAAAAAGCTTTATACAACTTTTTCCCCTGTTTTGTACTCCCCAAGACCTGTAGACTTTGATGTGTAAAATCAAGGAGTTCCCAGTTAAGTGAGAGTTCATGTGTAGCCTTTGCACTACAATGCTACACAGACACACCTGCAGTGCAACATATTAGTGCAGTGAAGCTACAATTAAAATTGTACGCACAGACCTTGCATTGCTTTATTGGCCAGTCATTCTCAGTTTCTCTCATTTGCCAACGCGCTATCAGTAATTCAGTGCATTTTTTACCAACCTAATTCAAAGAATTTCTTTGCACCAATAAAATTCCCATCATCTCTCCCACTGCTTTGCATTGCGAGCAAAGCTACCCCACCCTGTTGAATGCCTTCCATGGTATCGCGCTTTGTCTCTGGACTTTATTGTCTTTATTAATAGGCTCTCCCTTAAAAGAGGAGTGAAGAGGCCATTTAACAGACCTGAAGAAAGCAAGAAACGGGGATTGTAAAAAGACAAGGGAAGCAGAGGAGGGAGGTGGAGGTTTAGATATAGAGAAAGAGAGAGAGAGAAACTGAGAAAGAAAGGAGAAAAGACAGAAAACCAGAAGGAGGTGGGGTTAGAGGGAGACGCTCCACTGCCTGGCTGACAAACAGAGGGTCCCTCCAGAGCCAGGCAGATGAGAAGGAGAGGAGGAGAAAGGGAGAGGGGTGAGATAAAAGGAGGGGAGTTTGATGTGGGCAGTCAACCCCACCACCCTCCAACAGCCTTCCCTCTCTTCCTCCACCCCCCAGCAGAAAATCTATGCCTGCTCTCTTAGTATTCCTCCCATCTCCTGTGAAGGCTCTGCGGAGGGGAGAGCAGACAAGTGGACTGCTAGTGAGGCCCTGGCCAGCCGTGTGTGATGCTAGCTGGGAGTTTTCTTCCATTCTTTCTTTTTAGGATGGGGTGTTTGCTCAGGGCTGACAGGACAGACAGAGCGCACAGCCACTTGAAAACCTCCACTAGGGACCTGAACTGGACACATCCTTCCCGTGCACCTCCCTGTCCTCTCCCCTCCCTCCGTCGTTTTTATTTTATTTTTTTTATTTTTTTAAACCTGTAGATCGATGGGTCTACTGTATGGACCACCTACTTTCAGTCTGGACCTGAGAGTTCTGATGATCAGGGAGGGCGCTGTAATGAAACAATTTGTGCAATTAAGATGTCTTCTTGATGGAGGCTAAGATATAAATTCTTTATATTTTCTCAATAGTTTTTGTGAGCGTCAGTGTTTCAGCCCATTAACTGAAAATTGAATAATGTACGTCAATGCTGACCATTTTCAAATTGATTTCCTACCTTAAAGGTTGCCATTCAAATCAACTTGCAAAAACTCCAAACTTAATTGCGTCTTTTGTCAAAAAGAGCATCTTGTCCCATTTTTTGTTACCCTGATGAAGGACACATTAGGCAAAAAAAGCTTGGTGTGCTGGAGAAGAGTTCTCCACAGTGTTTTCATTTGAATGGACTTCACACCGATCTGGCCTCGCCCTGTTTCATTACAAAGCTCTCCCCTGTATATGCTCAAAGTTAAAAACAATTATCTTCACATGCGGATGGAACCAGCTCAAAAGCTCTCCCCTGTATATGCATTCAACATGCACTTGAGATCTAAAAGTTGGTGTCAGAAAATCTCATTTAGGGAACAAATGAGAAGCAAACATGGATGTTGTGTAAAGGAAAATGTAAATTTGGTCATGTCCTTCTTCAAAAGCTTGCTTCTCAGCTGACTCCCAACAAACAAATGTTGGTTGACCCAATACGGTGATTTATTACTATATGCCTACAAAATGTCCATCAGCTTCAGCTATACTTGTGTTTAGTGCTAATTAGTAAATGTTAGCATGCCAACACACTAAACTAAAATGGGGAACATGGTCATTGTGAGCGTGATAGCATGCTGACATTAGCACTGAACTCAAAGCACCGCTCACAAAGCCACTTTTACTTGCACGCAAATGCAACTATACCAACAATACCTCTGACAAAAAGGAAAGTGACAAATAATCTACAGTAATAGATTTCCTATATCATGCAAATCTCAAGCTTCACCACATTGATATTTTTATATAACAATGGTATTTATGAAAACAATGGTTGCCTGAAAAGTTGGAAATCATTTCAAAACAATCTTTAGAAAATGGTCAGCAATATGTGCATTAAAAATACAAATTAAATACAAATACAAAAATATGTTTTAATTTAATGATTAAATAAGGTAATTAAGAAAATAAACTTACCTCAATTATAACTTGTCTCCTGCTAGTTATACTACAGCACTAAAAAATAAGTTAAATTAATAAATATTTTTGTTGCATCTCTTTTCGGTGTTGTAATTTGTAGACGTCCCTAAGCACTCGCCTTACAGCAGCAACAACAACAGCAGAGAGCAGAAGCCAGCAGGCAAGTGTTATTTACATAAACTTCTGGTGTACTTACAAACTTTACAATCCATCGTTTTATGAGTGCATAACCTATTTGTACTACTGTAGACGTTTGGTATCATTTCGGGCATTATTAGTTGGGTAATGTTAAGAGATACTTTGGATCCATTAGCCCCTGCGCTAAGCTATTCAGCTGATAACGCTACGCTACGCTAACTCGTCCAATGTTCGACCCAGGTGAAAAAAGCTTCTGGGGGGGGTGTTTGGCTCGAGGTCATGGTGCAAATGACCCTAGGGTGAAACTACTCTGAACCATCACTTTAAGCTACATGCAATTCGCAGGTTGTGGGTGTAATGCTAAACAGCTCGTAAAGTCCTTGGAAGCTGCAAGTATTCTGGTTTGAATCCTCAGACCACAGGGGAAAATGTAGGTAGTAAAAATGAATGACAAACCTATACAAGGCACTCAATTCCCAAGCAGCTAAGTGGCAAACAGAAAAAGTGGTGTGAATAGTAGCCTGTATTACTGGTAATGTGAAGCAAAGCATGTGTGCACAAATGCGCACATCAAAAAAAAGTTCAAAAGGTAAATAATGTTACTGCTCGCCCACTCAGTTGCCCTGTCTGAGTGAGCATTTCATCTTTAACTGCAATTACACAGTTAACCATTGTTTTCTGACAAAAATGACAGTTATGTTATTGATTACATGTGTACCTATAATCTTCATTATCACTGCTGCATCATGACTGCTAAACAACAAACACACAAAGCTTTGTTGTCCTTAACATCCTCCTTCAAAGTACCCCGTTTCGCTTTCACCCTGAGCCTGGTTCGTCATGCTTGTGTGATCGCGCTAAAGGTCACAGCTTGTAGCTACTGTCATTAGCTGTCACTCTCCCACACTTCCTCCCGCTCCCTGCCTCTCTCCTCCTTCACGTCGCTCTCTGTCACGCGGTTCTTTCTTCTCTGGAACACAGATCAAAGTGCCATCTTTAGTTGGACATTGAAGGTTAAGAGAAGTGAGAAGCTATCCCAATGCAGAGTGAGCCTGCTATGTGTATGCATGCATGTGTGTTATCTGATGTGCAGCGAGTAGAGACAAGTTGATCAAGGTGGCTCCTCTGGGAGCACGCTATCTTTATGTGTTACAGCATGTCAGACAGTAGGTCTGTTGCAATTATAGTTGTGTTTGAAACAGATCCACTGCCTGAGGGGAGAGGAGGAGCAGAAGTGTGTTTTTTGGCACTTCAACAGCAGCTAATCAAGGTTTAATATTTGGAATAGCAGTAAGAGCATAGCTTAATTGTATTTTTCATCAGGGATTTGGAGAACGGTAGCACAATACTGTTTTCTGAATACAAACAGTGTTTAATGAGCTGTATTTAGCTTGAGCACGTCCATTAATGCACTTGGAAGAGAGGAAATTTAGCTTGTTGCTGGAAATCCAACTGACAATATGAAACAGCAAAGGTATTTGACGTGTATTACATTCCATCGCACACGCAGTGTGACCGCATGTGGTTAATTGAAACATGTTTGGGTGAGAGGAAGGAAAGAAAGAGTAGAATAAGTAAAGAGACAGCAAACACAGGTGTGGCGTTTTATCTGTTGGGGAGGTAAGGGGTAATCACTGCAAATTTTAATCAGTTCAGATCAATTATTCATGGTCAGGGGCCTAGCAAGCTGATTTCCAAAATGCCCCTTCTCTCTCTCTCTCTCTCTCTCTCTCTCTCTCTCTGACAGCCCTGTATGAATTATTCAGACTGCATTTATACAAAGAACTCCATCTCTGATACCTGATCAGTCAGTTAGAAACATTATGCAACTGGGAATGTCAATTAGAAATAGGGGAATGGGCCTCCTGGTATGTGCACAGTAAAAAGGAAAACAAAGCCACTCAATGAGAAGCAGGAGGATAACACACACCATGAAAAGTCTTGAAGAACCCCAAACTTCATGGTCATGGGAGATTATTATTCACAGAGAGAGGAGTTCTCAGCTTTAATGCGCTCAACCAAAGTCAAGATGGTCCCTGTGCCGTGTCTCCACTATTCATCCGTCAGTTTATCTTTTCCCTAAGTCAACTCCACCTATAATGTGCACTGCATCAGACCAAGAACTCAACCCAGCTCCATGGTCAAGCTTTAATCATTTCTCTTGCAACTCCCTCCTCCAACTCCCTACAGAACACTTCTTCCAGCTCATTCAGAATGATACTGCTGCCTCATTTTCATCCTCACCAAATCACCCTTGTCCGCTTCCTCTTGCAGGGTGTTAACTGGCAGCCGCAGGCTGTTTGTAGTTAAATTAAAAACCTAGTGCTGGTCTAAAAATCACAATCTTGTACCTCAAGGCCATCTGGGCTATGTGCAGCCATTTAGCTCTGCTTTCTGTGGCCATTTTTCCACATGGTCACCACTCTTCTCCCTGCTGGGTCCCAGAAGGTGAAATGACCTTCCCTCTCTGGTCTAAAAAGCAGAGTCACACCCTGTCGTCCATCATTTACTGAAAACTCATGTTTTTTTAAACATCTTAATATCCCCACTGAATCATTTTTCAGTGCAAATAACGGCCTCTATCTCTTTTTTGTCTCTCACTACTTAGCTCTTATTGTGTTTCCCCCTAACAGACTCCCACAGTATCTTGGCTCTTCAAGTTAGACAGTACTGTCCGGGCACATTGATCCTAAGTCTTGCTTTCATTGTAATGATGGCAGTAAATTAATTTTACTCTGGATGAGATTGTCAGCCAAATGCGTCAGTTGCATAAAACTAGACTACATCCATGCTGCCCCAAAAAAGTCAGTCTGATAACTTACTAGTACAAGGACAAGAGGAGGTAGAGGGATGAGTGTATGGAAGAGAAGGGGTGGTCAGGCAGAGAAAGGCAGACAAATAGACAGTGGAGAAATGAGAAAGTGTAATTCTTGCTTGGCACAATTTATAATGCTGTACCTGACAGCCAGCAACCATAAGTCACCAAATAATCACCCTCAATAATTCAGAGGGATCTCTCGTGTCCTCCCTTCCCCTCTGCCTGCCCTTGTAATGCATTCCCATGAAACAAGGTCAAACCTCATGCCCATTGACACACTCTTCATAAATGGAGTTGGAGCAAGCCAGGTTTGACTCATCTGACTGTGTTGCTGCAGTGCATGACGACAGGTTAAAAGGACGGGTGGAGGGAAAAGAGGGACGTATTGTTCATTCCTCCCAGTGTTTCTTAGTGATCCTGCATCTCATCGGCTGGACTAAGAGGCTTTCACAATTGACATCTCCATGGGAACATCCCACTGCATCACTAATATACAATTCACTGCTTCCTTACATTCCAATAATATCCTCCTGTACTGTGGAGACACTCTGAATCAGCCAATGCAGTATTTGTGTTTCTGTGTCTTGAATTTCCGCCTATTTAATAGAGAGATAAGACCACAGATCAATGCCAATTTTGTCAGTGGATTCTGCAGGATGGAAATATATTACAGAAATGGGGGTAAATGTTATATATTGGTGACATTGGAAATAGAAGTTATTAATTGCATGATGCCTGGCCAAAAAATACACGTGTGAAAGAACAGAAAGATAATTGAACGCAGGAACTAAAGGACTTGATCATGGCTGAAAGAGATTATGAGGCAGATAAATGTATCATTTTCCCCAACAGCATGTGTCTTGGTTGGGATAGCTGGCCAGTCCATTCATCCTCGTCATGTTGCTGTCAAAGCCCCACTGCAGACGAGTGATGACCACCCTTGTCAGACCAAGCGCTGTCTGTCTCCCTCTGAATGATAGAAATGTAGAGTGTGTCTGTACTGAAGGACGGATCAATTTCTTTCACTCTGTCCTTTACGTCTCCGTGCTTTTCGTTGTCATACCTTGAAAATCACTGTAATCTTACCTCCCCTGAAATAGAAGATTTGGATGTTTTTTTCCATCGCTATATGAATCTTAATCCACACCTTTCATACTTCGGTAGGGTTTTTGCTCTGACAACTGTCCCTGCTGTGTGTCACTTCTCGACCTTTTCTCTGTGTACGTGTCCATCATCTCTTTTGTCTGTGACTGCTGGCTTGGGTTATCATGTGTGTGCTGTGTGTTTATTTCACAGCGTGGCACAGGAAGGGATCGCCACCAACTTGGGGATGCTCCGAAAATGTCATTGTTTGGTTGTGCTCTGCTTTCTGACGCAGTTTATACAGCAGCGACAATTTTTCTTCCCCAGCGTGGCCTTCTGCTTTGTCTGCCTGGAATCAGGAACGGTAAATAAGTGGTAATGGGAGTGAATGGGAGGGGAAGTCAGCCAACGTCTTTCTGTCATCACTTTAGAAGGTTGCGACCCTAAAGCACGGTGGCACAGAGCTGCTAAATTATTCAGGCTGTGTCTCAAGCCCCGATCTCTGGAGTAGACGGGCCTGTGATTGCTTGGAGCGGACTGACTGACATTTGCACATGAAAATCGCCTCTGTTTCCCCCAAACACCCGTTTTGCTGAAAGGAAACATTAGAGGGACCATGGTTCTGATGGGGGCTTTTGGTTACGGGAGGGTTGGTGGTAAGAAAGCATTGCAGTGAAAAAATCAGACTCAACTCCTGAAGAAGAAAAGTTCACAGGTTTGCTGTGTGGTGAAATTGCAGTTTAGGATAAATGTATATCCTAAAAGTGTCAATATAATGAGCAAAAACGCGGCTTGAAGATTGGAGTGGCAGAGCAGGACCTAGGGGACTAGCTGACTCATAAATCATCTTTCTGAGTGGGGTCAAGGGCCATTTGACTGAGACGTGAACAGAAATGTGATTTTAGGTAAGGGAATATTTTCTTACCAATAATAAATACATACATATCCAAGCATACTTATTGATTAAATGCCAGCATTTTGTGTACATAAAAATTCCAGATATGATTAATGCAAAAAAAAGAATCAATGTGTTCCAAAAGGCCATTGCATGCTATCGCAGTGTGTGGTTGGACATCTCTGTAATGATGCATTACACTGTACAAGGTTTATTTGTGCTGCAAGAGCATAACTATTCTGTAATTGCAAATCAAGGTTTGTTTCATTATGATTTATTATAATAAATCTTCAGTAGATTGTTAACCAAAACAGTCTACAACCCAAGTTGTTTACTGTTATTTGGCCAATTAAAGCTGGAGAGCTTTTGATTAATCAGACTCCTTCCAGAGTGCAGTTAAAGTGAATGAGCAGAAGTGTGTGTGAGGGAGGAGAGTGAGAACATCCTTCTGTATGCTGGACCATGTCTCTGAGCAGAAGGCGAACAGAGCTGGGGTGAGGGGTGGGAGGAGGTGGGGAGGTGCAGGGGATAACTGGCCCTGCTGGGAGGGAGGGAGGAGGAGGAGAACACAGCTAAAGAGAGAGAGGGTGGGAGAAAGGGAGAAGGAGAGGGTGGACCATCAGACAGATGACAAATTGTGATTAATAAATGTGGTTCAGGACAGCAGTGTGGAGGGTTGTTATTAATAGAGAGAATTAGAGTGGCTGTGCAACTCAATCTGCACACTGTCAGTCTGCATCAGGCCCCATAATCAGAGTCTAATGAAAAAGCACAGCACCGGGATGTAGACACATCCACACCCTTGCACTCTGCTTAAAAAACTACTGTACAGTAAACACACATGCTCAGGTAAGGTAGGGAGAACATAATACATTTTATGTCAGGGTGCGAGAACAATGTAATGCATGGACTAGTGGGCCTGAATAAACATACTTCATATTCATCTTTGAAATATTTTGCTAGAAATGTGACATATTTTCTGTGATGCAAGATTTCTATTTCTTTTCTTTTTACTCCATGATATATTCTACAGCAGCCATATTTTCAAGGGTCAAACCAAATACACACATCAGCTGTATCAGTGATCTACCTATACACGTTACCCTACAGACATGGCTGTAAATGCAGCAATGTCTTTTTGCTCAACTGTACAGTTCTCATAGATTCCCTGGTTTTAGATTTGCCCCAAATCACCTCTTTATATCCCTAATGACCTCTAAATTGATTTACAAGAGAGTAATCTCTCCCACAGCAAAGAATGGGAGCTTGATAGCTGGATTCCTGTCAGTGTTAACTGTGGAAGACGTAAGCAGTGGTCCCCTGGGAGTTATGGCCCTCCGGCAGCTACGTGCCGATATGTCATCATCCCTCAGAGCTAATGCTCAGTATGTGTTGGTCACACTCCCTGCACTGGTGTGGATTGTGTGACAGTGCCACTATCTCAAAACAAAACACAATATGTCACAAATACCTATATATTATATGTGACTTATAGTATATCACTGACTGCGATAGCTGAGATTGTTCCACCCATTACTACTCTGCTTGCAAGAAACATTTGTTTTGTGCCATGCATTTTATAAATTAAATATAAAAGTTTCTGAGAATGGCTGAATTGAAGAATTTATCTTTGTGGTGGAACTCAGTCCGCTGTCTCACTATCAGTCATTTCAAACAGATAGCGACGTGGTCAGAAGTGCAACATTGGAACTTTCTTATTGGTTACAATCAGGTAACAAGTTATTTCAACAAACAGTCATGACATCTCATTTTGGAAAAACACCTACAATATCATCTCCTTAACTGTCTACGTCTCGCTGGATACTTGTGTCAGCTGTTTTCATCTGCCCATATGCTGGCACTCTTATATTTTTCTACTCGTAGAGATACACATGAAACAGTCTAAGTGAGTTTAAGGTGTAATACAGCATAATTATTAACACAATAATAATAATACTACATTTATTTTATTCCATTACACTCTTTAAGAAACTATGTAAGACACTAGAAAAACCAGGCATAGCAGAAGAGAAATACAACATGAGCAATGTGGCCATAAATAAGTTCCTGCTCCTCTATTACTTGTTTACACAGGAGAGAGAAAAGCTAGAGCTCGAATTATGCAGCCGTGTGCACAAAAGACAGAGATTTATTCTTGGTGTATCATAATATATGAAATTAATTATTAAACAAACTAATTATTCAAACAGCCCAGTAATGATTCTCCTATGGCCTTTTTTCTATTGGTGACAGTGGAGACCGCGTGAGTCTGAGTGAAGTCAGAGCAAGTGACACGATAAAGAAATATTGCACTGAATAAAAAAAGACACATTTCATCAACATAATGCATAATGTTGAATTTTAGGTGAGTGTGAATACTAAGGGGAACAAATCAAGAAGAGAATATGGAGAGAGGGAGACAGACAGCTGAAAGACATGCACATAATTCAATATTAATCACCTCAGTAATATTTTAACAGGCTTTAAAAATCCAATCCTGAGCATATTGCCTCTGACTGTTGGCGATGATTATCTGCCTCATGCTGCTTAGGACCTCTGAGCACTGTTCTAGCGGGCCAGACTGACTGACCCTGCAAACTGGGACTTACACAGCATAACTCCCCCCTGTGCTGCTCAGCTATACCAACATTTCCCAATGGAAATATCACAAGCCATCGCTCCCCAAACTTTCTACGCCCTCCACCTCAATCTAACCCATCCTTGAAAAAACACCTTAAAACTCTGTGAATATCCGCTTCACCATGTCCGCTGGGATCAGGTTAGTTGATTCCAACATGGCCAGACATTGGTCATCATATCTGAGGAGAGTGAGGTCGAGGAGGTGGTGGTTGATAAAAAAGAGTGCCATCAATACTGTATGTAGATCTATTCCCCTTGCTCCCAATGCTCCGGTCATTAAACTTTAAACTCGCAGATTTGCTCGTCAGACAGGTGACACAAGACTCCAAGGAATGTGAGATAAAAATCTGCAAAAAAAAAATCACATTATATTCCATTGCAAATTGATACAAGAATACAAAACATGTCCTTCTATAACTAATGGTGCAAAAACTCTTTGTCTATGTATTCCTGCATATGTCTGTGTGTGTGTGTGTGTGTGTGTGTGTGTGTGTGTGTGTGTGTGTGTGTGTGTGTGTGTGTGTGTGTGTGTGTGTGTGTGTGTGTGTGTGTGTGTGTGTGAGTGCAGGCATTGCATGTGTGTGTAAGGTTTTAGGTAAAGGAAAAAGAGCAGCACAATGTGTGGGGCAGGGTGTCTCACTAATGAGGCTTTATAGCTGTGGGATGCGAGTCACACACAAAATGGTCTGGGGAACATTTAGTGTCTCCTCTCCATTCCTCACACATCATGCTGAGGTATCTTTTACTTAGTCACTGTTCTCTGTCCTCCCTTCCCCAGCACACAGAAGATGAAAACATCTGCCTTCGTTTTGCAACACTTTATCAGACATTTTGTCTGCCAAGAGTTTGCCTCTAACAACAGGTGAATGTCAGGCTAACAAGACACAGGTGTGAGTCTAGTCTGCATTTCTATCACTTTACATTGAAATACATATTTGATTTAGACACAAATAATGATAATAAAAAACTAAAAAATAAGGAGTGTATGTTAGCCCTTACTATAGGTTGCCAATAAATCAATAGCCATACATACAGTTTTTTGTTAGACACAGAAAAGCAAAAACAAAATGCTGGTATCATGTAATGGGAGAGAGAGAGAGAGAGAGAGAGAGAGAGAGAGAGAGAGAGCGATCTAACAGGTGTCGACGAGGACTGCCCATGGACCAAACACTGCGATAAGCGGTACAGTCACAACCACTCTGGATAGGAGCGTCAGGTTGCCGTGCGTCCATCATTTGGAATTGCATCAAAAAGTGTTCTAACAGGCATTTTCTGAGCTTCATTTTCTCCCAAGTTAGCGGCATTTAAACTCCATTTTTACCTGGAAAGAAAAGAGGGGATTAAGCGCTGATTAAGAAACTCTCATCACTTTCCTGGCATCTCCTGCGCACCCCTCGGCTCTCCGGCTCTTCATCCGACACTCCAGCGGTCCAAAGTCCTTTAGTCATTTTGGTGGGACGAGGACTGCACAGATGCACAGAGAATTTTACCCACCAAAAATATTTTTTGGATCATAAAGGGCAGATGGTGAGTTTTTCTTGGTCTTTTTTCGGTTTCTTTTAACTATTTCAAATTCACTCAGCACATGTTCATGGCGCATTGTAGATAAAATCAGACATTTTATGTAATTTACATGTATAAAAACAAATACAATAAAACAAAATAAAAATGATTATTTTGTTTATTTCTAGAAAACATTGTACCATATTTTATTTAAAACATGTAGTTTTGATATTTATATGTATCTTTATATATAATTTACATTCTTATAATTAATGCAATCATGTTACAGTTACATGACATAACAGTGGTAAATAAGGACAAATCATTTATTGAGTGTCTTTGCTCTTTTTGCTATTCTTTTCAGATGCAGATATAGTCAGAGGAGGAATCTATCAAAAGTGTTATTGCTTTCCTGAAAACGTCACCTTTTTAACTTGGACAGTGGAAACAAGATATAAGTGCAGGGCCATACAATGATTGTGTCAGGAAAAGATCTGTGATGAACTTTTGTCACTTACAGTCATGGCATTAAGTGAGACATCCATATGAAGTGAAATCCTGTGCTTTGGAAGGGGGGGGATTGAAAGAAGATTTTTCTGAAAAAACTGTAAATCATACTTCATCCAGCAAAACAAACAATACCTCCACTCCCTCCTCAATGAGCTAAATTTGGCACCAGCCCTGGTTTCAGCATACTTTTAATAAGCTCCACTTCCACAACAACCCTCTCAGTGCCAGTCATGGTGTCTGTCTGAAGCTGAAAAATAAACTGAAGAGGACAACAGGTGAAGTCAAATAAAGGTGAACCAGACTTCATCAGATAAATTGTGTTTTTTTTGTAGTGTGTCACCACAAATCTGAGCCATCTAGATTGTTGTGTTTATTTCCTTAAACACTGTGGTGTGTAAAGTTTTCGTTTTTTTTACCATACCGACAGGCTTTTAAATATCGTCCTTCTGGTCGCTTTATCATTTCTCAAGGATCCTCTCATCCGCTTGTTTCCCTCCTGGCTGTCTTCCATTTTGCGTTCTCTCTCTCATACTTCGCCCAGTGATACACTGTTCCCCCCCACTCCTCTCCACATCCTTCTTCACATTTTTATACTGGTTCTCTGAGAGGCTTAATCCTGGCCGGCACTATTCCAGCCAAGGGGGAAGAGGACTTCCTGACGCTGGCCGCTTCACGGCTAAGCCGCAGGAAACGCGTCATTGGAGCTGCTGTAGGTGTGGCCATGGTTCTAATACTGTTGGTGGCCATTCCCCTGCTGGTCCACACAACCAAGGGGGGGAACACTGGAAATGCAGGGAGCCATTATGAAATGCTTGGAAGCTGCAGGATGGTATGCGACCCTTACGCTACGTCTCAGCCTGGCCAGGAGCTGACAGATGTGTCCCCACCGCCCCAGGATTACTCTGGGAAGAAGCTAAAGTCTGGGCTGCGTGGGCCTCCAGGGATCCCTGGCCCTCAAGGAGCACGTGGACCCCCTGGAGAGCCAGGCAAACCAGGGCCACAGGGACCCCCAGGTCCAGGTCCGGGTGGCTATTCTCCCTCACTCTACACTCCCAAAATTGCCTTTTACGCAGGGCTACGCAAGCAGCATGAGGGGAGTGAAATACTAAAGTTTGATGATGTGGTGACCAATGTAGGTAACTACTATGAGCCCAGCACCGGCAAGTTCACCTGTCCTCTGCCTGGCATCTACTTCTTCACCTACCATGTTCTAATGAGAGGTGGTGATGGGACCAGCATGTGGGCAGACCTGAAAAAGAACGGACTGGTTAGTAAATATGTGTGTGTGCGTGTGTGCGTGTGTGTGTGTGTGTGTGTATGTGTGTGTGTGTTTTTAAGATTTATTTTGATTATGACAATGCACATTAATCAACATTTCTGTAAATGTGCCAGTGTTAGCCAGTCGGCTAGTTTTCAACTGTAGTCCTAGTTACCTAGCAAGTGAGTGAGTGTGTGTGTGTGAGTGTGTGTGTGTGTGTGTGTGTGTGTGTTGTGTGTGAGTATGTGCATGCATGAAGGTAAAATAGAGGGTCTGCACGTATGTGTTTGTATGTATGCACACACACGACCAACTGATTTTCTTTTCACTGTTGACCATCCTGTGTTACCATTGACTTGTATTTACCTCAGTAATATTGAGCTCTTCAGATTCAGAGCACATTCCACTTATCAGGTGGCAACATGACAGCCAAAGAATGAAATAGCAAATGTTCTCCTCATTAAGGGGAATTCATGCTATACAGTCTGAATTCACAGTTACGGATATTTGCATTCTCACATGTACTGTGGCTAAATGACAAGTGGCAGAATGCAGCTGCCGCCAAAAGGAACAGTCTAATTAGTAAGTATCATACACAGAGCTTGATTATCTCCTAAACAGAAGTGCAAAAGAGCACAGGAGAAATGCCTGTCAGTACGTGGACCAGTCAGTTTACACACAGCTAAATAAATAATGAATGTAAAATTGACAGTCCACTCATCCCCTCCCTCATTCCCCAGACACTAATTAAAGACAGAGGGGCTGATGGGGGGAAGAGGAGAGGAGAGGTGGGAATAAATCACAGGGATTTCATCAGAGGACTCTAAATTCAGGAAACATTCTTCAAGTTGCTTTTTACATTCATTCATTCATCAAGGACTTGAAATGTAAACTCACTGCTCAGACCTCACACTCTGGACATGTAGTGCACCAAGGACTGTTTAAACAAGTACACACAGGCAATGTAGGCTTATACACACTGTGTGGTTTAAATCCACAGTTGTAAATAAGATTGATTTATAGTTCATTTGGACTATGATAGAGATTTGTTGATTTGTTGAGATGTAAAACTAAATGTTTAAACTCATTCCTTGTTAATTATTGATAGATTGTGTATTTGCCACAAAGGTGAATATGTGTTTAAGGCCGCCTATGTCCTATATTGTCATTCAAGTCATCTTAGCCTGCTAAATAATTTATACATCTTAGATTAGATCCCCTGAACACCTTCTATATTTTCCTCTCCGATCCCCTCTCCAACATTGATTCTCCATCAATTATCTTTTCACTCAATTCAATCATTTAACCTCACCCAGGTCCATCTGACACCTGTCAAGTGGCCTCCTTAAACAGTTCTGTTAAATAGAGCACTCACCTAACAAGGATAACAGAGCAGCTGGTAGATGGAAATGGAGTGTATATGAAGTGCTGCAGAATGCCTGATCATGGGTTTTTGAAGCCCTTAGGCAAAAGTATACTCTGCCTGTCAGTCAGTGCCTCGGGTTTACTAAATGGGCACTATGTCTGACAGGTTGCATTCCTGACTGTTGAATCAAACGGCCTGTTTTACCATCGCCGTAGGTGCTGAGGCTTTATTGGATATTTTATCTGCCCACTGGGTTTGTTTTAATCCCCCAACAAAAAAAAAGGATTGCCAAAGCCACAAATTTGCTACCTTCCTTTCCCACTTGTGCTGTAAGTTTTACACCTTAACAGACAGATAAGGTCATTTGTAACTTTGAATTTGTTAGGCAGCCAGTCCAACATATTCACGACTCGGACAGATTCAGCAAGAATTAATGAAACACAAGAGACTCGACATGACATGCCGAGACGTCCATTTTGAGACGTGAAAGGGGAAGCAAAACAAGACAAGTGAGTTGATGGGAAGATCAGGGGTGGAGCAGAAGAAGATAGATGACTTAATAGAGGTGTGGAGACGGTGGGCTGGTAGACGAGGCATCAGGGAGCCTCCCTGATGAGTGGGTGGTGAAGGCCAGGATGAGATCAGGCACGATGACCAATGGACACCCACTCAACACGTCTCGACATGACAAGTGATCAAGGTCGGCCAGAGAAAGAGAGAAAATTGGTTTACAAACTGTGTTTATACACCAATTGCAGATAGGGAGTCAATTAATTAATTCTAGATACCAATAGATTTCCTCTGGGAACTGTTGATGACTCCTTAATCTTTGCTAATGAGGTTAAAATAGGCACACTGCATTGGCTGCTGGACTTGTGTCGTGTTACATGAGTGTGGTCTGAGAAAGGTGTGCTGACTGTGTGGCAGGGGCTTTCATGATTCCTATAGATCCGATACCTATTACATTCACTAAATCCCCACTCTGTAAAGCCTACTTGCTCACACCTCAATCTAACTTTCACAAATCATTGCAGCATGACATGGTTTCATGGCCAGGGGATTTGTGACTGATGGGGGTCACACTTCAGTTGCTTCCATGTTTGTAATGCAACGGTAATTGACTACAATTCCAACGTATGATATGGATTGTTTGCTCAACACTGTTACACCCCATTCGCCCAATTAAATGTTAAATGCACAGTTAGGAACCAGAAGCCACACATTGCCAAATTTGATAATGCAGTTTGGGAAGATGATATATCCATATAATATCCTTAATGATACTTAATGATTGAACATTGATTTAGCCTTGCTCAAAATAAATAGTTATGAATGCACTTTTGCCATTGCTATTATAAATGTGCTTAATCACTCTATTTCTAAATCACTGTCAAGGATACATGAGTTGTCTGATACTTAATATTCCAGCTTGATACCAAAATGTTATTTAGACAGTCTATGCTAATGTTGGCATGCTTTATGCTGTAAAGGCCTTCTCCCTTCCCCCTCATTAACTAGTATGCGAGCTGTTCACCTATACTCATATATATTCCCATAGTTCACCACTGTATATCTATATTAAATATTCTTAATACAATGTCGACAAATAGATACTGCTGTGGCTCCCATTTAATCTCTCTCTTGTTTTTTCACCTGTCATATAGACCCTTTTCATAGCTCAGTTAAAGGTCAAGTAATTTCACACGGTAGTGTTAAAATGTCATCACTTGCTGTAATGACCGGTACCTGTATTAACTTCCCCAGTGCAGAGACATAGCTATGCTACAGGTGAAATATAATTAGCCTCGGAGCGAGGGGCCAGAAAGTGTTAGATACATAGCAGAATTAGTTATATGAAGACAAGTCATATGTCTCTTCAGTCTGAAAGAGATCTAAATAAAATCTCAAAATGTGCCTCTGATGAAACACATAATTGAAATAAGTAAATCCCTTTCATACTGTGCACAGGTTTGACCATTATAGTGCAGCAGACCACAGACTGTAATACTGAATGGCAGGTAATAGCAATCTAAGGCACGGTTCAGTGCTGCTGTTGCTTGTCGCCATGTAATCCCCAGGCTCCCAAAGGAGAGGGAAAACCTATTTAATAAATATTCTATTTCCACAACAACCCCCCACCCACCCCCAACCGTGGAGTCCCTTAGGTAAGTTTAACAGCTACTTTTCTATTGTCTCTGCTCTAAGAGGTCAGTATATCACAGTGAATGAATCCTGTCAGTTTTATTACCAGTGGAGCACAGACCCACAGATAAAAACAAGACTTCATATACCCCCACATCTCACCGGTCTAACAAAATAGCCTCGCTTGATCAGGTCCCCTCCCTCTCCTTTCCTCAACCCCCTGGCCCTTGTTTTTTTCTCTCTCTTTCTTGTTTTTGTCTATCCTTGTCTGGCTTCAGCGCTGCAGCACTACTTGTAAATGACACTGCAGCTGCTCCCCACACCGTCACCACCGATCCTTACTCCTTCCTCCACGCCTGTGGGCCCCTCTGTTCCCAGGCATGTTTACTGGAGGCCCTATAATGAAAGGGCTAGGCGGAGACAGAGTCCGCCACGGGCAAACCCTGGGGGCCCCTGCCTCACTGCTCACAACCCTTCCAGCTCCAGGATCAGCACAGTGTGCTGCCTGGTTCACACGGATCAGCCTGTGTCCTCCAGCCGTATCCATCTCCTCCGTCGGCTTCCTGTCCTAATCCCGCCACAGCTCCCTCATACCTCTCTGTCTGGTATCGGCATTAACGGATGGCTTGCATTATACCTTTGCAAACAGGAACATCAGCTGAAGCACCAATTCATATATCATATATTGGCAAAATGATCTCGACACTGAGTGATTAATATTATTCTGTTGTAAAGTATTCAACCGCACTTTCATGCATTAAGTCATGAGAATCTGAGAAGGCCTGAGGGGGGAAAGATCTCCCTACATCTCCCTCCGTTATACTGTTTGGCCAAAATAATGAGCAGGATGACATATGCCTTGCGTCGATAGGATGTCACAACAACAGTGCCGCTGTCAGCTGCAGCCGAAGATGCAAATGTGATATTGGCTGTCACTACACATGTCAAGCAAAACAACAATATAACCTTTATAGATGATAAGGGATATGTGTCGTTATTTGAGAGATGGTCTGATGGGGGCCTAATAAAGAGTAGATTATGTTCAGTGTTTAATTATACTAATTGGGCAGTCTGGGTGACAAAAAAATAGTAATAAAAAATGTATGGCTCTGATTATATAACAAATGAATTAGATTTTTCTAAATGCTCAATGTTGCCTGCTGTAAGAGAACATATTTGTTTCTCTTATGCATTTTGATTTTCCTTTGAAGAACATGGATGGAGCAAGAATGGCATAAACATATACAAATATAAAGGATGTCAGATTACATAACCGTATTTTCATGAAGGGATAAAATAATTCAGTTACCGGATTTATTTGTCGTTTCTAACCATTTTGTGGCTTTCAGTCACATTATCACTGGCACCCTGAACTTAATGATTTTGTAGTTTCAATCAACTTTATTTCACTTCACTGTTTTCAAAACTCATTTTATGCAGCAATTTAATCGCACATAAATAAATTTTTTAGGATACAGGGATGCAATGATACATGCCATATCTCTCCTATGCTGTTTTTTTCTCAATATTAAGCCTACATTACCATACCTTAGACTACAGTATATAAGTGAATTATGTACATGATTTTAATAACATACAGGTTTGTGGTTGTCTGAACATGCATGTCTTTTACTTCTCCACATCCCAGACAGTTTATCTAGAAAGATTGAGAAACGGGTGTTACTGTATCTGATTTTTATTTCCTCATTGTTTTTCCCACTGAGGCAATGTTTCTCTCTCTATTGTTTTTTAACCTTTCCTACATAATGTGGCTACTGTGTCTTATGTGTGCAAAGTTATCCTACATGTAAAACAAGAAAAGCTGAATAGCTCTGCAGAGAGTAAAAAAGACTGTTGTAGTAGTGTAACAGCTGTAATGCCTCAGGAGATTGACTTCTCTGCTTCCTTAATCAATCTGGTTAAGACTGAACAGGGACATGTTCAACCACCGGACACCAACATGCTGTATGTTGGATGCGACATCCACGACCTGCATTTAATTTAAAGAAACCTACAGATAGCATCCAGGAAATTGAACTCCAGTGTTGATAGATGGTGAACACTGTGGCTCAGATGAGTGCAAAATGCATAGGTAGCTCAGGGAAAAGATCTTTTTTTTTTTAGTTACAGTAATTCAACCTCTGTTACTTAGTGATTGACTGTTTTCAAATTGATGCATGCTCGTTGGGGGAAAAGATGCCCCAGTGATGGGAATGACATGATGGTAGTTGAGTTGCAGATCATATTCTGGGGCTGTCATCGAGATGTGCGTGGCTTGTCTGGCTCCTGACACAGATTGAGTGCTCCCACTGTAGATGGACACTGAGCCAGACACAAGGCCACTGATGGCTGACATATGTCTGATGATTGGAGCTGCTGCACCAGAATTATTGATACATCCTACTTAGGAGGTTTTTAGGAATGCAACCTAGTGTATGATTATCTATCTATCTATCTATCTATCTATCTATCTATCTATCTATCTATCTATCTATCTATCTATCTATCTATCTATCTATCTATCTATCTATCTATCTATCTATCTATCTATCTATCTATCTATAAAAATTGTTGTTCACTCATACTATACATGAAGGGCTTCGAGAATATATATACGGTATATATATATATAATATACCCTGACATGTAACATTGCACCTCAAAAATAATGCAATGATATATGCTTAGCATGTTGCTTATAAGATTAAAAGTACAATAATAAATAAGACAAATACTGGTTCCGCTACATCTGTAACTCAATCTAGACATGTATATTTAAATATCTACAATGAATAAACCCAATAAAATGTGTTAACAAACAAGTTAAGATCTACTGCTGCAGGGTCAATAAGACCAAACTCACACACAGCATGCAAATGTGAAACTGTCTGACTTCGGCCAGCCACTCAATATCATCCACATTGAGCTGGCCCAGGATCATAAGCAACAGGTCAATAGCTGGTACGGATAGTGATGCTGTTTCTCGCCTGAGCTAGTTTCCCCAAAGACAACCTGTTGTCCCCAGCGAGTCCGCTTATCTCCACAACCCAATCTCTTCCTTGGTCCTTTGCCCTGAGCCCCAGCTCCAGCTGATCAATAACAGGCAGAGTAGCTGTGTTTTCAGTCCACCTTTAGGGTCATAGGTCACAGCCCCATCCATCTGTTTATCCAGCATGAATGCGGAGGTGATGTCATACTCACGAGTGTCTCATTTAAAGGCTGTTAATAATTGATCATCACCCACCCTAAAAGAAAAGGTGATAAAGGAATGAGATATGGCAGTTTAAATGAGCTGCTGAGTTGCTGGAGCTGTTAAGTAAGTGACATTTGCAAGTGTTTGTTCAGTTTCGTCCATGTTCTAATTGTCAATGCGTATATCCTCTGTGGGTGACAGGTAAGAGCCAGCGCCATCGCTCAGGACGCTGATCAGAATTACGACTATGCCTCCAACAGTGTGATCCTGCATTTGGACGTGGGTGATGAGGTGTGTGTGCAGCTGGATGGAGGGAAGGTCCACGGAGGGAACACAAACAAGTACAGCACCTTCTCCGGCTTCCTCATCTACCCAGACTGAATCTAATCCTTACTCACGGAGAAAGGACACACGCATAGACATATTCACACTTACATAGACATATAGCACATACACAGATATGCACATGCACAATGCCTGCATGTACATACACAACGATACACACACACACACGCACGTGCGCGCACGCGCACACACACACACACACACACACACACACACACACACACACACACACACACGCGCAGACATCCTGAGATTACAACAGACTACAGAAGCGTGGATCGAGTGAAAATCCGATATAAGGGAAATTAAGTGGAGTCGTCTGATTTTGAGCCAATCATCATGAGCAACTGCAATTATTGGTGCCCTTTGTGCAAATAATAATATCAGAAGATTTACAGTATAGGTGCATTTAACAATTGCACGTTGTGGCTCTAAAATATCTAAAATAGGCTACTTTAATGTGTTGCATATTAACTGACATTGTGAGAACTTGAATATAACAAATACCATCAATCTAATTGTATTTTAATGCAATAATGGCGTTGAGGGTGCCATTAATCAAGATGACTACGCTGAGGCAAACACATACCTACTGTATTCCAGTCTTTACCTAATACATTTCTGCCCTCCATTCCAGTGACTTTTGATCAAATGGCCTGCCTATATTTTGCAACTCATCATTGTCAAATATTCCCCCTAAAGTGAATTACACCAGTTGAAAATAAATTCCTGTTGTGATTCACCCTGCATTGGGGCCTTACTGATCAAAAGGCCATCTGAATAAACACAGATAACCTTGCTTTCCTGTTTCCACTATGACGCAGGTGACATGAAACATACTATAACACATTTCATGGATGGCACATGTGTGTGATGGAGTTTTAATTGCCAAGTGCATTATTGACAATATTGTGTGTCTGTGTGTGGGTGGGTCAGTATGTATGAGTGGATCTATAGATACTGTAATATAATGAGGCACTGAAAAGTAAGAGCTGCAGTGTTTTAATTACATTAAATGTTGTACAATACATTACAGGCACGTTACTGTAATTACACTGCCATACCTACTTAGTATTTTATTTTTGAGAGACCTTGTCAAAGTATCATCATATGTATAAACAGTAATCCTGGGATGGGCTGTCTGGTATGTTGAATAGGCTGAATAGACAATTGCTATTAAAATATCTATACCTATCTTGTCTGTGTTCTTGCATTTTGTTTTGGCGTGGTAAAGATCAGAATAAAGGCATGTATGTTCAACAGTCATAAACAGACGCAGACCCTTGTTCAGTTTTATTTGGACTGACTGTGGAGAATTGCGTAGACTTACAGCTGAGATCGAAGCTGACCACAGCCAGTGTCTGCTACATCATGGATTTCCAATATGTCTTAAGACACTGTCTAAAAAACAAACATTAATATCGCTATATTGAGCTCTGCTTATAATACACCCAGGATCTACAAAATCCAGCCGATGTATACATTTTAAATCTTACATTATAGTGATCAATTGTACAAACAAACCAAATTGGTTCATTGTTTGATGAGGCTTAACATTGTTAATCAGAATTTTGAACCAAGATCATTTGTTGGAGAGCTCACCAATAACAAGCAATAGATCCAGGGAATTTGTGAAATCTTCCTTAAATAATATTGGTACATTTCTCTGAATTTATTGGTAATCCTTAAGGGATTTTATAGAAATCATGCTGTGCTTTCTCTATTTCACACACACCCACTTATCCAGCCTTTTTGAGTAAATTTATATTTCTGATTAGATACAGTATATTTACAGCGCTATGGGAAATAAAATACCCAAGTTAATCACATCCTAAATTTGACTGATCTAACAAGAAACTGCAATTAATGACTGTTTTCATTATTGATTAATTTAACAATTTTTCTTTTGATTTATCAACTGATTGTGTGGTCTATAAAATGTAAAACATGTAACATTTTCAAGTGCAAGGTGATATCTTCAAATGTCTTGTTTTGTCTGACCAACAGCCCAAAATCCAAAGACATTCAGTTTAATACCATATAAGACAAAGCAACTATGTAAATGCTCACATTTGAGAAGCTGGAATCTGTGGATTTTTGCACAAAAATTAAGTATTTTAATAAAAGATTAATCAATAATCGAAATAGTTGGATTCAGTTTCTTTAATTGACTGTAAACCAAACCTATTATTGTTTTTGCCTATGTGGCAAAAATCGTTATTATCCAATATTCTAGGTAAGAATAAAGGTAATTAGAATACGACTGTTTTTGCTATTTAATTAGCTCACCATTACCTTGAATAGACAGCTTTGTTTAAAGGAAAAATTTTGGTACATTTACTGTATTTAGGTTTATGAATGATCTATAAACTGTACTTTGATACACATGGCATGAGAGGACTGATAAATACTGCATGTATGGGAACTGTAGGTGTCATTTTACATGATACCTAATTGTGCGAAAAGAATCCTACCCAACACGTGTGATATAAAACTAGTCAACTGATGAACATTCCACACTACATGTATGTCGTTGCTTGCTAATGTAACCCATTTATTATTCAAGTGATCATAATTTTCAATATCGCCACTTTAACAGTTCCTAAACTAGAGAGGGATGTCATCTCTATGTTCAAGTTAATGAATCTTGAATACCTCTAATATTACTGGCAAAAAGGAGTGTCTAATTACAGAAAAGAGATGATGGCATTCTAGACTTAAAGGATTTGGTGAATCCGTTGCTCCTGAGGCAGAGAAAGAGGGATGTAGCCGCACCATGCCTGGGCCCAGCCCCCGGCTTTCTCTCCTGGCAGATTCCAGTTGAAAGTTAATTGGACGGGGAGAGGTCTGACACAGGCTGCGCTGAGGCCCATTAGTGATTCCCCTGTCGAATGCAGAGCCACGAGGATCACAGACTCACAAATAGGAGGATTAAAATAATCAATAGCCTTGACTTCCATCGACCACACACACACCGACACACACACACACCGAGTAATTAGTGGACAACCTATTCAGCAGTGGACTATGACACCCTCCTGAACCTTACCCCACACACATAAGCTGCACACTCCAATAGCTGTGGTGCCTAATGAGGGGAAATAGTTGTAGCTGCTTGTGAAGAAAATGAAGAAAAGGTCAGGAAGCCACTAAACAGCCTTCTACTGCTCATATCCTGGTCCTTTGTCACCAAATCATTCCTCTGAAAATTTACAGCAAGGCCACACAATATATACAATTAACTATTTTTTGACCGAAATTTGAGTTTGCAATGTCCCAAAACAATTGCAACCAATAGCAGAACCCCTTAATTGTCTCATGCAGCCAATAAAGGTTTAGATTGAATTGAGCACCAAAGCTTACACTCAGGATCATAATATGCCTCTTATTGAATATATGGACAGTTAAGTGGCGCTTTTAACAAAGCAGATGACAGCAGCAACACTGCCCTCTTGTGTTAAAGGGAAAACAATGCATTGCGCAAAACCTAATAACACAAGGCAGTAACTAATCTTGCACATTGTTCTATGGAATTGAACAAATCCAATCAAAACAACAAAGATGAGTTTTCAGGAAAAAACATTTATTTAAATGCAGCAACAAAATTGGGGTGAATTAAAAACATGGGAACCCATTTGAAATGTTTCTTTTCTACCTCATTATAGTATGGCTTTGAATATACCGGTTTACTGCAAGAGCATGTTCCTTAGTCAAAGCAAGTCTTAGCCAATGATACAGTAGGTTGCTGACAATTATGTATACTGTATATATATATATGTTAATGTCCCATCCAACATTGAAACACTAGTATGAATATTTACAGTATATCATTATCAATTGATGTCATCTTAAGTGCTGCACCAGGAATGTTATTGCAAACAATGCAAGCAGTAAGACTTCTGAATGTATACAAGTTGGTCACATATGTTAATAGACCTGGCAACAATAGCCAGGGCTATTTGTGGTATTTATTAGGGAATGTAAAAGGCACTTCTTAAATTAAATGTGGAAAACTAATCCATGGAAAAGGTTGGGAGGGGCTGAAGAAGCTAACTGCAAAAAAAGGGTACATGTGACAAGGTAAAAAAAGTTGGATGCTCTTTGTCTTCACCCGTTCATGACCATCCTGACCAGTTCTGGAAAACAGAGCAGAGAAAGACAAATGTGAGACCCGGGGTCTAAATCTTGGCAGAGACCCACTCCAAGAGGAGAGGAAAGAAGGATTGAAGAGGGTACTGAGAGAAAGAGGTGAGGTAATCATCTCCATCTCCTATTTAGCCATAGCATTTGGCCATGTCTACGATCCAAGAAGAGCTGGTTAGAAAAGCCATCCTCGCTGTATGCTTTCCTCTAGTTGAGAAGCAGAGAAAAGGGGAGAAGATCAAGGGAGCTAAAGTCCAGTCAGAGCGCGGCCAGCTACAAATTCAGCTTCCATCAGTACAGAGGAGAAAACAATCAGCACAGGAGCAATTCATTGCAATTCTCTGGTTAGTAGAAAAAGGGACTGGTCCACTCTCCCAAAGCTGGTGGCTATATTCGATTATGAAAAGGAAAATGCCTACAATGTAATGAACGGTCTATTTTATCCGTCTGTAAAAAGAGCAGCACTTCTATCACAAACAGAGGGAAAAGCCTATTTTAATAGCACCAATGACATGCAAACGAGATTAGAAGAGCTGCCTTGTGACCTCCACACCCATCAGCTCAAATAACTCAACAGTGGCCACCAGGCTTTCCCTGAATGAGACCAGTCACTTCTGTGTGTGTGTCCACCAGATCCTCTTATAAACTGAGGAGAGTCCTAAACACATGCAGAGGGGCATGCTGCAGCCAGGGGCAAAGACAGAGGGCTGCAGGAGGAGAGAGAGAGAGAGAGAGAGAGAGAGAGAGAGAGAGAGAGAGAGAACATGGCTTAAAGCCTCAGGACTAAAATGAGAGAGACCACCAGGCTTCCCCACAGGAGCCTACAGGTCAAATCTACTTTGCAACAGCACATCATTCCGGTTATATGTTCCTGCACATAGAAGGAGCATAACTACAGCTGATTAGTGTTAGGATAACAAATGGGAATGGATTATTTAACAACTAAAGTGCAGGAAAGCCTGGCGGTGCATCTCATGGTATACCAAATGCCCGTACCGGCCCTCAGCCTGACATGATGTGGCGGACAAATGCTGTGGAGGAAGAACAGTTAACACACTATCAGCAGCTGACATTTTACATTAGATAGTTTAGTAGTTAAAAAAACCTTCCAATAACTAGGATTTACTGAAAAAAAAAAAAAAAAACCTACATTGTCAACAAAGCACACATACAGTATAATGCGTGACTAAGGTTTCATTATAACGTTGCCGAGACTGGGTTTGAGGTTTCAGTGAATGGTTTGCAGGTTTGTGGCAACAGCTTCGTCACACACCATCAGCCTAACTATACCATCTTGTTCTTGTTCATTTCTTTTCCTCTCACCTTCATAATTGATGCAACCATTTGCGTCTTCATGTCCTGCCAAGAGCGTCTCAACTTCCTCCTCTGTCATTTTCTCACCTGATAAAGAAACAAAACGTTCATTCATATTACATGAGGAACATTACAATGTTTTTTAAAATGTGATAACAAGGGATTTCACAAATGAACAATACAGGAAATAAAAGGGTAAGTAAAAACAATGATAATATTACTAAACACTAAAAATACACTTGCACACCCAATGATGCCAAATTAATAACATGCAAATAATTTAATTCAAAGTTCAGTCTTAGTCACTTAATTTTGCGCCAACACTATGCATTGTGGGGATTACAGTATTTTCAGGCAAGTGAAAAAATGTAAATAGTGTGTATAAGGAAATCAACTCAAAACAAGTCTTCTCATCCAGCCAACTAGTCATGGGAGTTAAAAATGTAACTTGCCTAACGTGGTGAGGACATGACGAAGCTCTGCTCCCATTACTGTGCCGTTGCCCTCCTTGTCAAAGACACGCAGTCCCTCCACAAAATCCTCCATGGAGCCCTGATCTTTATTCTTAGCGATGGCCTGGAACATGGGCAGGAACTGCTCAAAGTCTAGCATCTTGCTGTTCATCTCTGCAAAAAGAAACAGAATAAATAAGCCAAGTCTTTGAGCCTCCAGCTGCAACACATACAGTTAATTAGTCTCCAATAATGTATGTACACTAAAGAAGTATAACTCCCAGTAAGTTTATTTCCCCCCCCTCTCACCCTCAGCCTTTGGGTTGCCCAGGACCTTGAGCACCTCCGCATTGACAGGGTTCTGTCCCAGGGCCCGCATGACATCCCCACACTGGCTGAAGCTGATCTTGCCATCTCCTGTCCTGTCGAACAGCAGGAATGCCTCCTTAAACTCTGCCGGATACACAGACACATGATGAATTAGGGTAGGGATACGAATTATTGTAGAAATAAAGAGATAATCACACATTAATGGAGGAATGATATGGAGATAGAATGTGAACTGAAAATAGATTAAAAAATAAAAATGAGAACAAGCAGACAAGAGAAAGAACAGACGATGACATGATCTGGTTTTCAGCTGGTAGGCCTAAATTTAAAGTGAGCAGGCAGGGAACACAGCACCACACTGACGAACCTGCATGTTTCATATACCACTCAGGGTTTCCCGCAGCACTCTGCAGTTAAGGCAGCCGCCTAAGCAACACATGCCTGCCGCCTTAACTACGTCGTCAAAAAAATAAATAAATAAATGTATATGAGCGATATCCACTGTTTTACTCTGTCCTGTTTTCTCTCTTTAATTCCAAACCACACAGTTGACAACCAGCAGGTGGAGGCGGTGCAGATAGGCTCAGACAAAAACGCCACGGGCTGCTGTGGACTTGTCAGTCTCGCAAGCGGTTTCAGGAAAGTGGCTGCATGTGTCCGACAACGCACAGAACATTAACCGGTACAAGCCTACAGCTGTCTGCGGACACGGAGTGCGGAAAATGTGTCAGAGCCTCCCGGACAGGTGAACTGAGACTCCGCTTCCTGCTTGTCGGTCAATGGTTAATGATCGGTTAATATTTCATTGTTCTATCCAAAAAAAAAAAAATATTTAAAATTACACAATGTAGGTTTAACTAACACATTTTGGGCAAGATAACTAACTGTTCTATCCAGGATACACCTCTTGTGCTACTCTATGGGCAATCTCAAACTTATGTTCTGTGGACAAGCTTTGTTCAAACATTCAACAAATCTGATTTATTAATTTACTATGTCATCACTATTTCCATTGTAGAGTGTGACACAAGCACTGAAAAATGGCTTTCCCTCCGTACTCTGCTGGTTGACATTGCAAACACCTCTAACTTCCTCAATTCAGCAAAATACAGTACATCTAGGTCTGAACACATTTCCTACACAACATCAACATCAAGCTTCAAACTTGTATTTTAAATTCTTAGATTACAATAAGTGGTGTAAGCTCATGACCAAAGTATTTTAAGAATTGCCTTAGATTGTAATGCTTGTTTGTGTGACCAATGGTCAAAACAGCAAAATATATTTATATAAAATGTAGAAAAGCAGGTAAATCATATGTGAAGAGCTGTAAACAAAATGATTGTCAATTTCATTTGATAAACACAAAATAATGAATGAATCAACTAATTGTTTTAGTTATGTTAATTGTTGTGAGGCTTTAAACCAAGAAATACCACAAAATGTGCAGAATTTAGGAGATTCAGTCAATCACCTGCAAAAATATAAAACAAAACTAATTTGATTAAACAATGTGAAAGTTATACAAAGTATCCGTTTCAGTTAAGGTTAATGTCGTTCCAGTGTCCAGTGTCTCATTTATGATAACCATTAAAAGATTAATGTGTCAGTAGCTTACACTGTTTTAGTTATTAATATTACCAGATTCAGCAAGAGTCTATCAGGTAGAAAGGTCTTGCAGGTGGCCTGGAAAAAAAACAACCTTACCTGATACCCCTACTGTTTGCCAACTCCACTTTGCCATTGATATTTTGCAGTGCTGTTGAGTAATTTAGGCTGTGAGATACCTAAGCCTTGTGAAGCATTTAAATTGTAGTATTGAGTGTTTTTGTTGGGTGGAATTACCTAGGCTTAATCACCATTCAGCAATGACTCAATCATGTCATTGATCACGCGGTTGATTAATGTAGCTTTGATCTAACATCAAGGATTCTTGTTAGAATTAACAAACAAACAAAAACCTTGGCTAAGATCTAGCCATCAGGGAGTCAGATTACACAATATCTGGGTGGCAGTTTGGACATAATGTTATGGGACAAGCCATTTCCCAAAAAGCTCAGGCACTGTTGTGGAGTTCTTCCTGTTCAGAGGAATGTGCCTCTTCCCTTCTGGTGTGGGAGTGCTGTTCCCAACACCATATTTGGTATTAAGAGGAGTAGAGGAAAGTAGGAGGAGAGTGAAAGTAGCTATAGCCTATTATGTCAACTAACTTTTAAACAAACCAGCCCTAGGACAAAAAACATACACCACTGTATCCAGCACCAAAAAAGGGCACGCTCTAGGAGATGAGCTGCTTGGAAGATAACAGGCAAAGTTTATGGTAAACTGACACAACCAGGAATGACTACAGTCTAACAGAACAAGACTAATGAGAACAGATATGAGCGTTGGCTACGTTGGACTTTAAAAGTAACGTTACTGCTAATGCATGATTGACCACATACAAAAACACTGCAACACACGGTCAAAGCTGGTAAGTATTATAATGTGATTTTGACGTACCAAACAACAGTGCAAAGCGACTCTCGTTCACAATTTAAAACAGATTTGGTTGACCCAAAACCAACATGCAGCTCACACCCTAAACACTCCCGAGACAGCCATCTGTTTTGTGCTAAGGCGGTCCCCCTTTCACCGACTTACCATGAATCTGATCCAGGTTAAATTCAATCTGGAAAGGACAAGCAGTTGCAAGTGGAAAGTGATGAAACAGTACGGAAATAAAGAAGGAAAACCTAGCATAAAACCACGATTACCATGACAGGCGGGCATAGAGCAGGGTGACAGTGGAGATACAGGGCAAAGTGTCATCTGAAAGCAAGAATGAAAGCATGCAAAACAAGCGAGATCTGGAAAATGTCACAAAACAAAATCAAAACTTACCAAGGATTTGATCTTCCGAGAAGTCAGACTGTTCAAAGAGAAATTAGGCTAACGTTACATGAAAAAGGTTCCTTTTGCTCCGTAGTGCAAAGCTAGCTTGGGTTAACTTCAAAGGCTTTGAACGTATTTAGATAGATACATAGTTAGATTTACTCAAATAGGATATTCCCTAATAATAGCACATTTAGCAATGGCTAATATACACACGGATACTTTGGTGACATTAATCATTAGCTAACGTTATTTATATGATTGTTAACTTTATCTACGTTACCGTGCAAGCTAATGTTAGCTTCTGAAAAGTTGCACTTCCGCTAGCAACCCGCGAGCCAATTTAGGCATACAAACCCAACTTAACATCTTTGCAAACCGTAACCATTTTATTGAAACAAGAAGCTAATTACACAAGAAAGATGGTAATGCTAGTCAAATCGTGTGGAACAAAAAAAAACCCACCATGGCTGTGTGTCGGCTGAGGTGTGTCCGAGGTGTCGGCAAACCAAAGAATGTGTGACGGCTCTCAGAGAAGGGCAGGGTAGGGTAGCGAGAAGAAAACCCTAGCAGCAGTGCGTCATGACGTACAGCACGCACGACGTGCTTGCATGAGTGAGAACACTCCATATATAGGAATAGAGATCTGTGTATGTTTTGTGATGTACAGTAGCCTAAATGAATTATAAACTCCTTGAACTACTCACTTTATGATTAAAGGTGGCAGATAGGCATACATCATGCAATAAGTAACTTTAGGGTTAAACGCTGAATTTAAGAGTGTATACTGATCTATAACAGACCAAAGAGTCCTAAATGCCACAATCTGATTTACATAAATAATTAAGGTATGTATATACTTAAAGTGATGGTTCGGAGTAATTCACCCTAGGATCCTTTGCACCATGACCTCGAGCCAAACACCCCCCCAGAAGCTTTTTTCACCTGGGTCTAACATTGGGCGAGTTAGCGTAGAGTAGCGTTAGCCGCTGAATAGCTGAGCGCGGGGCTAATGGATCCACGTTTGTATCTCTTAAATGACCACACTAATAATGCCCGAAATGATACCAAAGCTCTACACTAGTATATATAGGTTATGCACTCATAAAACGATGAATTGGAAAGTTTGTAAGTACACCAGAAGTTTATGTAAATAACACTTGCCTGCTGGCTTCTGCTGTCTGCTGTTGTTGTTGCTGCTGTGAGACGAGTGCTTAGGGACATCTACAAATTACAACACCGAAAAGTGAATTTTTTTTTTTTTATTTAACTTATTTTTTAAAGTAAGTGCTGTAATATAACTAGCAGGAGACAAGTAATAATTGAGGTAAGTTTGGAGACATTACCTTATTTAATCATGAAATTAATACATATTTTTGTTGTATCTCTTTTCGGTGTAGTAATTTATAGACGGCCCTAAGCACTCGTCTAACTGCAGGTAGCAGCAGCAGCAGCAGCAGCAGCAACAGCAACAGAGAGCAGAAGAGAGCAGGCAAGTGTTCATAAACTTCTGGTGTACTTACAAACTTTCCAATCCATCGTTTTATGAGAGCATAACCTATATATACTAGTGTAGACCTTTGGTATTACTTCGGGGCATTATTAGTGGGGTCATTTAAGAGATACAAACGTGGGTCCATTAGCCCCGCGCTAAGCTACTCAGCGGCTAACGCTACTCTACGCTAACTCGCCCAATGTTAGACCCAGGTGAAAAAAGCTTCTGGGGGGGTGTTTGGCTCGAGGTCATGGTGCAAAGGACCCAAGGGTAAATTACTCCGAACCATAACTTTAAGTCCTCTCCACTAAAAAATTTGTCTTTCTTTGCTTCTTGTGCTCACCTTAAAACTGAGTCTAAGGCATATACCTATAAGCAGGATTTTGTGACATCACAACTAGTGTGAATGGGACATTTGAAGCCTCCAATGCACATTCAGAATGGACCCACTGAAGTAGGAGACATCTTGTTTCAAGTAGTTACATTTTCTAAATGACAATAATGCATATTTAGGTTTCTGAGTTAAGAGCTTCTAGGGAGTTGCACGTTTTTTTGTTGAAAAAACATAGACACAAATCATTATTCCAAGGACAGTATTTTATGTCTTAAAAAATGTTTGGAGGGGATCTTTAATATAAATTACATTGAGCAGCCTACCCTTCAACTGTCAACCTACTCAGAGAGTTGATAGTATTTGTCCCTTTATAGTGTGTGTTTGACTTTGATGATTTTGACCCCACTTGGGGAAATGAATGCATGATTGCAGTGAGTGACTTTGCTAGGCTTTGCATTAAGGATAAGTGTGTCTGGCTGTTCAGGAATGTTGGATTACTTTAGGCCTGTGTGATCATGGACTGATGCCACATCTCTCAACAGCCTGGATAAAGCACTGTCTTTGCCCAGCAGGAGCTCTAGCTTCCTGTCATGTCTATGGTCCCACAGTGAGAAGAAGCGGGTGTCTTAACATGGCCCACGTATCCTTTACAAGCTAAATGGGTCAGTCTCACTCCATAAAATCATGCAGTAACAGAAACACAGTGTAACACTTAAAGCACATGAGGATGGCAGCAAAGCTAAAGCACATTACTACAAAGTCTAATGTGGGCATCAGTATAGTTTGAGTTTCTTCAACACATATTTTATCTGACTGACCTATGCCTGCCTTTGACCAGAACACTAATGGTTTGGACTTATGTAATGTTAACATGTTTTTATTGTTGATTATATTTCCATATTTACAGAGAATTAAATGTATTAACTGACAACCTCATTCTCTTTGCTCAATTCCATATTGCCTTACATGTTGTAAATTGTTTAACATAAGCAGCCAACATTTGTACTATATATGTAGTATGTCAATAAAACGTGTGTGCCTCAGGTTGGTCAGGTTCTATTTGTGACTTATCTCACAAGCTTTTAGTCACAGGATAGAAGTAGGGGGGGGGGTGGGGGTCCTGTTCTCTTTGCAGCCATTTTTTTAGCTTTGAAAATGGGTCAAGTAAAACTCTCTAAATTATTAATCTGGTGAAAAAGAACATTTTACTCACTTTTAGTTTTGAATTAGGTATTTATTTAGGTTATTTTACTTCTTGTAATCACAGATGTGAAGGTTACACTCATTTGTTGGAATCACCTTCCTGATGAAATAAATAGCACATACTGTGGTAGGAAACAGCCTTTTTCTCCCTAAGGAGGTCACTGACTCATTACTTACAGTGTCCCATTTCTTTGCCTCACTTAGATTCAGTCTCATTTCAGATGGATGCTGACAGCTTATTAAGGTCAAAATCATAGAAAGCTACTTTGCAAATAATCAGCATGTCATGCCATTTTTAATTTACAAAATAATTACTATTATGTATCTCTATCTGAGATTCACTATCTTGGCTAAGATTAATAGGACATGACATTTCAAAATATAATCCTAATTCATGAATGACCCACATTAGCTTTGTGATGAAAAAGTATACTGTAGTTACTCCACTCACCTCCAAAGTACTGGGGTCAAATGGTGAATCCGAAAGACGCAGCATCCTAGGTTTCTGCTCTGGAGCCGGTTTTGGAGCTGCAGGTGCCGCAGCGAGGCAGGGGTAAGGAGGACCCAGTCTGGGTTGGTTCACTGGTGAAGGAGACTTCTTAATGGAGGGTTCTCTCTTAGGAGCCATTCCTAACGTCCTGTACAGCCCAAAACTTAGTGTCAGGTCTCTGCACCAGCTGCCGCTATGGCTGCTGAGAGGAGATTTCAAGCTATGAAGTAAAGTGTGTCAGTTGTGTGTATCCTGTGGAGGGGAGGGGAGGAGAAAAGCAGGTTGATGATGCTGATGATGCTTGATGCTGATGATGCTCAGGGACTGGCAGGTGGATGAGGCAGAGGTGGACATATGGAATAGCATGTGAGTGAATTTGTGAAGCAAAGCGTAGGAGTAGACACAAAAGCTCAAGTGTAGAATGAAGAGGGGGATAGATATAGAAAGAAGCAGGCTCAGCTGTATGCTTTTATTTGGGTCAGAAATGTGTGTGTGGGAGTGAAGCAGCAATGTGAAGGGTTTCTATGTCAAGCTCAATAGACAGATTTTAGCCTAACTGACTTCAGACTTGTGTAGAAATGCTATAAGGAGTGTCATATATTCTGTGTTCCATTACAAACCCAGCATGTGGTAATAATAGGTTGTAATAAATACATGTTCTCTTTGTTTATTCTCCACAGATATTCTCTTACTCCTGTTTCCTGCAGACTTGTTGACACTGATGCTACATGCTCAGAAAAAGAGGACATTAGGTGTGAAACAGTTCACCAGAGCCAAATTTAGACTCCAGCATATGGTTTGCTCTGTGAAGGTTGTAGATTGAATGGCAAGGATTCATACAGAATATATTGCCAGAACAGTGCACAAAGAACTACAAGTGGCCTGTCATATTAAATGTCCACACATGGATATTGTGTGCAGTATATTCTTGCCATATTTTGCCAAATAACATTGATTACCATTGTTAGATTTGACAAAAATAAGCTAAAGTTGCCATTTGGCCTGTAGTAACATATGCGAATGGATCAAAATGCAAGTAAACAATTTGAAGTTTTTGAGGAAATACAAAGAATATAGTTTGCTTTATTTTATTTAGTTTTCTTCTTTTATAAATATGTAAACAAGTAAATGGACTGTATTTATATTCACACACCGATGGAACAGCATAGGTAGTAATTTGGTCTTCAGTGTCTTGCCCAAGGACACTTCGACCAGGGATTGAACCTCTGATTGGTGGCAACTGCTCTACCACCTGAGCCACAGGGGCCCCAAATGTGTTATGGGCTTTATGTTTATGACAGAATCAAATATACACATATTCGTTTTGTGGTTTAGATACACAATTTTTAATGTAATCACAAGCAAGTACATTTACCCATTTTGATGGAGCTTTTATGCTGTTATATGTCTACTTCACTACATTTCAGAGGTAAATTATACTTTTTACTCCACCATTTATTTATCAGCAGCTATAGTTATTTTGTATATTTACTCTGCAGATTAAGATTTAAAATACAAAAAATAATATATAAAGTATGACCCATTATTGTAAGTAGATTAAAGTCCAACAGTAAAAAAGCTCCACCTAATTCTTAAACTAAAGAAACTCTTGGATCAGCTGGAAAATGTATCGTCACAAAGCTGACAACAGGGCTGTTTTTCTGAGCTCATGAAAAATTGATTTTTTAGAGACACATTGTTTTCACAGGACCGCGACGCTAAACATATGATGATCTTACAGAATATGATGCATCGTTGTAGATTAAACCACCCAACAGTTTATAAAGTATCCTAGTTAAAATGAGCACAACCTTAAACATTTCACTGCAGAATGAGTCATTTTACTTTTGATATTTTAAGTAAATGTTGCTGATAATACTTACATACATTTACTTAAGTGAGGGTTTTGAGTGCAGGACATTTACTTGTAATGGAGTATTTTTACATGTGGTATTGGTACTTTTATTTAAGTAAAAGATCTGAATATTTCTTCCACCACCTGTACACATTGGCCTGACACAACCAAAGGGAGACAGTAGTTCAAAATAGTGCCACTAGATGTCACTATTATACAACAGGAACACAAGATGCCACATAGCTTTTGGCTTTAACTCAATAAAAACATCTCTTTTCAGTAATTGAGTGGCAGGTCTACCTCATGCATGTTTTTATAACACAGAGACCCTGTTACTCAAAGAGAACAGTATAGGCTATTGTTAATGCTATTAATAACAACAACAACAACAACAACAACAACAACAACAACAACAACAACAATGATTATGCATGATCTTCTGTCTGTCTGTCTGTCTATCAATCCAGTGGTAGAAAGTAATAGTACAGTAAGTAAAAGTAAAAGTACATTTACTCAAGTACTGTTCTTAAGTACAATTTTAATGTTATTATTTTGAGGATATTTTACTTTGTACTCCTTTATATTTGTCTGACAGCTTTATAGTTACTTTGCAGATTCAGATAATAATACAAAATATAAATTAAAAAAATACATTATGATGTATTGATTGTAATACAATACAATAAACATTATTTATATATTTATATTATTTTGCACAATGAGTAGCATACTTTTGCGTTTGGTAGGCTACTTTAAGTAGGCTATATTTTGATGCTCATAATTTTACATAGGCCTAAGTAAAATTATCTATCTATGGCTGTGACATAGGCTACTATTTCGATGTTACATTTTTGCATTTAACGTCACTCGGAAAACAGATTTACAACTTCTGGCGTCACTCTACCCCGCTCTTCCAATAATCAATGCTATCCACTCTTCAGTGGATTTTGGGCAATCCATCGCGCGCTCAATGGGCCTTGAAATTACCGTTTATGTGGCTTGAGCGTCAAAACAATAGCGACATAAGACCCTTGCTGCGAGACCAACGGCAGAGCTGGCGCTTTAAGGGGATCGAACATGCAAAATTAGTGAAAAAGACCCCCAAACAAAGTTATACCTATTAAGCCCATTATCAACATAATTCTTATAATAAAAAAGAAATAAAATAAAATGTACAATATAGAATAGCTTTTTTAAAAATGTTAATAGATTATATCAGCCTGCAGCCTATTCACTTGTCAGCTGATTGCTGATGAGTCTGCCGAGCAGACAGCTCAGTGGCAAGCAGTTTAAGAAGATTAGCAGTGCCTCACGTTTTCCTCATCATTTGCAGCAGTAATCCACCACAAAAGGCTAATAATAACAGGAATATCCTATATGTCTGCTTTCAAATAGATTACCTACAATATATGCCATAATTAGCTATATGAAATATAATTCTATATTATTATACTCAGGTGTCTGCATAGTTCTTTACATGTCTGAAATCATTTTTCAATCATTATTAGACACTTCATTGGAAAGAATACCTTCATCATATTCCCTTTCTTTCATTTTGTGTGTAGTGTTGTGAAAGCAAATTCAATTACTCTAACTTAAAGGAAATGTTTCAACAGATCCTCTGAGGTGCCCCAACTGACTAATGAAATTATGGCAGTTCTCCCACCTAATGCCATTCAAAGTCCCTCCTGCTACAGCAAATCTCCAAACCACCTGATTTATTTTTAATGATATTACACCCCTCAGTCGGCTGTGTCATGGTAATAATCGGGGCTTCTCCAGCTGCCTCTAGATCACATTAGCCAGGCTTAATATTGACAGTGCTGGGCCCACTAAACAATGAGGCTGTGGGGATAGGGAGCTTAGAGGCTGCCTAGCCAATGGGCATACTGCAGGAGGCAGAGGAGGAGGTGCAGGCCAGGATGCTCCAGTTCCCTATGCCCTGGAGGACTGGCACCATCATTAGGCAGCATCTTCTATAGTCCTGTGGCGCTTTAAACCCACCACTCCAGACCCCAGACATTAAAACCATACTGAAAGTGGACCATGAAACTAGTGGCAACTTGATTCCCTGTTATGTTTTTACCCATTGGAGAAACCTGCCAGGACGTTCAGCTCAGCAGCTGCACCTTGTGTCGGTTCCTGCTGTGACAAAGTCTTTCGAGGGCTCGGGGAAAACTGCTCTGCAGGGCTCACCTTGTGTCAGCATGAAATCAGCTGTTGAAAGTTTATCTTCAAGACTACTCACAAATTAAGGCAATTTCTTAATCCTGCCTACAGAAAAAAAATAATAATTAAAAGAAAATAATGAAAACAGCTTATGTGAAATACATGTTTTTCTTTTAATTGTTAAGCAATATTTTGTTATTTTAGGTCATATACACTGAAACGCAAGAAAAACCTTTTGCAATCTGATGTGATTAGAAAAGTGCTTTTATCCGTTAGACTAATTTATGTTGCAGGCTTGTCTAGTTGCTGTATTTGCATAATAGTCACACTGGGAATCAGTCTAGGCCACTTGTGGGACACTTGCACCTGATCACAGAGACACCATGGCTCTCTGCCAATCACACCTTCACAGTCGATTCTCCCAATTAAAAATCACCTGGATTTGTCCTTGGATTTGTCAGGTTATTCAACATCAGTTAGATGTCCCCGTACACTGATATTTTTTCTTCTGTCCCAAATTGTTGTTTGGATCTGAGGAGATTTTGCACAGGGGCCCACAGATTACCGTTGTTGATTAGTGGTTGGGTGTAATCCTTTCAGCCCCTCTCTCTCCAAAACACCCCTGGGATATGCCCGTCTCCCTGAGGACCGGCAGCATGGCAGATGGATCCTCCTCCCCCTCCTCTGCCCCCTCAAACAGCACACCCAAAAACACTGTTGATGTCCTGGGACGAAGGTTGTAAAGTATCCTGAATATGAAACCACAGGCACCTTTGTTTAATGGCTCTCTCCCCACTTAGTGAGAATTGCCCTCAGGCCTGATTCCCATTCTGTAGCTACATTTCTGCCCGATTGGAATGTTTTCCAAATCCATTAGCCCAAAGGAAGAGGAATAAGCTGCACACAATCTGCTCATATTGCCTGGATGAGATGCTGCTAGATCTTATCAAAACTCACTTTGTAAACCAGAAGACTCTAAAGTTGTTGACATCTATGGATATGGCAAGACATTTGCCAAAAAGTGTGAAGTCAAAACATGGAATTATATTCCTACACCAAGGAGATAAAGATAATTGTCTACTTCTCTGGGGGGCATCAATTCACACACAATTTTTAGTCTATGAAATAATGTACGCTGGCTGCAGGTGGCAAAATTGTTTTAATTTATGCTGTAATGTACAGTATGATAAAAGTAAAATGTTTGGCTTGAGGTTCAACTTTTAAATTATTCAACATTCAGAGTTAACTAAAATATCCTCTTTTAAATAATGTTTTACAATGAAAAATTAATGGTTATTGGTGTAAGAATCATCAAGATATTTAACTGAGGTTAAAAGTCCATGATTCCCAAATGTGTGTGTGTTAGCCCACTGACGTTCCCATGCGTGCAGCAGAGTCAGTAGGCCTGCCAGTCTCTCCCTCAGGAAAGTCTGCTATGTAACCATAATCGGCCTCAGTGAGCAGTAAATGGAGGCAACTGAGCCCTGGGACTTCTTAAAACACACACACACACACACACACACACACACACACACACACACACACACACACACACACACACACACACACACACACACACACACGTGCATATGCACATAAACTTGCTCAATAAGCTTTTCTCCAAAGTGCATACGATAAAACTTAAAATGTATGTAATGTATACAAACAAATGGTTGACCCAACCAAACTTTTAATATGGGTTTGACAACAATACAATTTCATCTCTCTAGTCTCACCATCCTGTGCCACATCACACCCACCCCGTTCCAAGCCGACCCCTCTTGCAAATCCATGCTCTCTCTCCATCTTTTATGATCACTATAAGGGGCTCAGCTTTCAGAAGCGGACCAGGGAGCATGTGTGTAGAGTTTTAATTCCTATTGTATTCGTGCAGTCTTGGTGTGTGTGAGTGTGTCTGTGTTTTAGCGAAAGAAGGGAGAGGGAGATAGAGATGAAGAAAAAGACAGGAACAAGGACCCATCTGTCAGCACAGCACACAAATCCCTCCCATTCCACTCTGAGTCCCAGGGGACCAGAGCGAGAGACAACTCACTTGTGGCAGTGTTTTTTGTAAGGACAGGGGTTACCGCCATTAATATCAACAACAGAACTTAAATAGCTAATGTAAGAATGGCACTTTTTGGTCAGATCTTTAAACAAAAACTTATTTTGGACATGCCTAAATTGAACATGCATCTAAGAATGTCTTAGTCACAAAAACTCAAGGAACCCGCAAAGTGTACTTGTGAATCTTTTTCTTTATATCTCAGGAACATGTTAGACAGTGATGAATGCATAACTTTGTTAAAAAGTAAATTTGATAGACACATATTTGGAGTACCCAGGTCAAAATTATGCAAACTCATCAAAAGTTGGTTGAGATCATATGTGTCCACCGTGACCTCTTCCAGAAGGCTGGCTATCTATGTTACTGCTTAAATTCCCTCTCCGTTAGTCAGTCAGTCATTTGGGAAACTGATGGGGATTGTGGGAGGCTGCGAGGCTCCAATTCCCCATGCAGGCTGCAGGTGTGGTGTAGGCCATGCTCACACTCCTGGGACAGAGGGTAGTGCATGTGGGGGGTAGGGTGCATGTACCTGGGGACCTTTAAGCACATCACATTAGTCTAGAGTAGTTGCTGTACACATCGCATGGGGCAACACGCACGCACGCGCGCACACACAAACACACACACACACACACACACACACACACACACACACACACACACACACACACACACACACACACACACCTCTTCTCTATCTCTGTCCATGTGCCTTATTGGCCAGTGCACTGACCAGGATTAGGGCCGTTAGATAAATGCTGTTTCAGCACGAGACATCATCTTGGGCAAGCGGTGACGCGTGAGCATCCAAGCAACAGATGCCCCCACCCCCAACGCTTCCTATATCCAGCCATCTGTTAGGGTCTGTTCAATAAATCGTTGGATAAGTGCCTGTTTTAACGCGATGTTGCAGATTATCCACGTGAGCATATTTTATTTCTTAGAATGCATCGCACACTCAGAAACACGGAGAACCCTCAGTGCAGTTGGCAAAGTTCAGTTTCTCTCAGTCTGAAAGTCGCACAGCTGTGCGCAATCGCGCGCACAATGGGATCAATGCGGGGGCACGTGCGGCTCGCGAGACCCCGGCTGTCAATGGCCAGTGATGACAAAAGACCCCCACTGCGCTGCGGCTCGCCACGCACGAGGACAGGCGGGCGTTTATTATGCCGTGGTATTTGTAGTTAAAACTGGGGGAAATGCTCAATATTGAGGTACGATTAGCGTATAAACAATAAAGGTCTTATAGTCGTCTGAAGGCCTGCACAGATTGCGTTGAAAAGTCAAATATAAAAGTAATAAAAAAGTCTATTAATTGTCAATGTGTTTAATTTTAAAAACAACAACAAATAGGCATAATGAATAAACAAACTACAAACTCAAAATGAATTCTGTCTTGACAATGTATCTATTATTGATAGTAGCTTCTTATTGTACGTTTACAATCCCCCTGCCTGGGTCAGGTGATAAGCCTACCACAAAGTACCTGTCTGTTCATCATTGCACCAATCGATTCAATAATCAGATAGCCCTTGGGGGCAGAATATGACGCTAAAAATGGAAGAAAACAATTGAATCACTGGGTGAACAACGCACACACCTGCTCCCTGCACACTTAGCTGTCAACATCACTTAAATACGCACACATGGAGGAGCGTCTCTTTACTCGGCGAAGACCAGGCCTACACTGTGTTTAATTAAGTGGAACATTCCTAATCCAACCGAGTAATGAAGAGATCAACAATCGATTAGGATGGTTAACGCATGGAATTTAAACAGAATATTTTTTTTTTGGCGAGTCCCACATTTCCAAGTGTAGAGATGTATAATCTCGCTTTTATGAGGAACATATCACTATGCAGGACTTCATTTCTGCCGGATCTGGCCGATCCCGATTGGAACAGGCGTTAGCCTGACACAGAAATCTGTGACCCCTCAGATTACGAGTTAAAAACAAAAAAAGATGATGATGGGTTTACGAAAAAATGACACGTAATGGAAGGACAGAAATATCCCACTGGCCATTATTTCTGCTGTTAGATAACAAACTTGTGCAGTGACACAACTACAATTCCTAACCAGGTTACACAATATCTTGTTACAAAATTGTAAAGAAGAGGAAAATACTGTAGGGTGAGGAGATCTCAGAACGATGGTGAAGAATATGCAGGTGTCTAGCCTAAATATTTTGGCAGATTATTAAGCAAGTTGGCGTTTGTGTGGTGCGGGGAAAACAATGATGAAAAACTGCCCAAGTCCCATGGATGTGTATAGATATATATATGCATCTGTACTGTAAGCTCCAATATACCATCAGATAGGCTACTGTGTTCCCAACATCATTTATGATGGCCATATTATTATCAAAGTTTTTTTTCTAATGTTTGCGCATTTTCTGCACTGTCCCAAACACTCGGGCGCGCGCTCTCTCTCTCTCTCTGTCTGTCCCTCACTCATTCATTTACTGGGTGGAACTTCTGGCCACGAGCCCGCCACGCGCGTTTGGATAAATTGAAGGTGGGTGGGGCGCCTGAGGGAGGGGCTTACCCGGCTAAAGGCAAAGAAATCAGCCCGGTCTTGCCATTTAGAGATGAAAGTTCCACGCGCACTCATGGTTATCTGAAGAAGCAGAAGAGTTTGGGACACTGGCGGATGTGCGAAGAGAGAAACGCAGCGACTCTGGAATAAAAATCACTCAGTTGCATTTTTTTTAAATTATTATTATTAACCTGATCTTTCTGTTATTTTACGAAGAGCGAGCAGTAAATCCAAACAGGTGAGTTTACAATTATCAGTCCAGTAAAAAGAAAAAGATACAAAATAGAGCTTATTTGGGAAACAAATTTGGGCTACTAAATTCAGCACATGCATTTCTGTTGCTTCCAGGGGGCAAAAGATCCACTAAAGGAATTTACAAAATGTATTGTGATTTCAATCAGCCGAAATATGTGTTGCAGTGTTCATGTAGGCCTAATTATGTTCAGTAGCATATAGTCCAGACAATTGCGTGTCAAGTTCTAAATTCATAAATTACAGTAATGTATCCCACTTTTACGCACTAGTGCACAATAACTAACTAGGATAGTTTTTTTCTTCTATCAAAACAATAGTAAATTCTCTGTCCGAGGTCACTTTTAATCTAATGCATTAATTCCTTATAGCGTCAGGGCTTTATTTTGCAAGATGTCTAAAATGTAGAGATGTGGGCGGCTTGTCCCCATGTGTGCGGAGTTGTATGTTGCCTATTTAATCTTTGAGCTTTATATGCTGAGTAAATCCCATCGTGTCCTAGATTGACAGCGTCTCTGTATAGCAACAGCATAACAGCAGGGGACCATTAATTCTAAAAACAGCCATCTATTCCTTAATATCAAAATACCACACTATAATGCATTTTAAATAATCGCAGGGTTTCTTCTTCTTCTTTGGTATTGTTAGAACCACCAGCTCTTGAGTTAGAGGAGTGAGCTGTCCACACTGCAGTGCTGAAATGAGAGAACTCATTCTGTATTTCAAGGGTCAGGAGTTCCCAGGCTACCTGTTCCTGTCCATAATCAATCAATACAAAATTGTATAATTACATATACATTTTAGGGAGAAGCATCATACATTTACAGATTAACACTTAAGAATGCATCAGTTGGGTAACTGATTTTTGTGCTGTTTCCTCAGATCAAAATGATGACCAAACCATTTGGAAAGAGCGGGGATGTGAGTGAGCTGGTGAGCTCCCTTGGCTGGCTAGAGGAGGAGGACGGCAGCTCTCAGGATGGAGAGGAAAGTCATGGCCTCACAGTAGGCAGCCAAATCCACTCTTGCACAGAACTGGGCAGTGAGGATATGGAGGAAGAAGAGGAGGAGGATGATGACGATAATGATGGGGAGATTGGACCAAATGGAGAACAGTCTCCCAAAAGAAGAGGCCCTAAGAAGAAGAAGATGACCAAAGCAAGACAGGAGAGGTTTCGTGCCCGGCGAGTCAAAGCCAACGCCAGAGAACGTTCACGTATGCATGGGCTTAATGACGCCCTGGAAAGTCTGCGCAGAGTGATGCCCTGCTACTCCAAGACACAGAAGCTGTCAAAGATTGAGACTCTACGGCTGGCACGCAACTACATCTGGGCTCTGTCGGAGTCGCTTGAGAGTGGCCAGTCCCCTGAGAGCCATGGCTTTGTGGAGATGATGTGTAAAGGTCTGTCTCAGCCCACCAGTAACCTTGTGGCCGGCTGCTTGCAGCTGGGACCCAGTCCAATAATGCTCAACAAGCCGGACGACAAGTGTGGAGGCCCGAGGGTGGGTGGTGTGGGGGGTCAGGCTGGCCATCCCCTCAGCTATCCATCTCCAGGCCTTCCCAGCCCCCCCTATGGCTCCCTGGAGGCTTCCCACCTCCTCCATATGAAGGGATTCAAGGGGCCTGTATATGACAACCCCTCCCCTAACGAGTGCAGCAGCGGCACCCCCCCATACGAAGGGCCCCTCACTCCCCCCCTGAGCATCAGTGGCAGCTATGCCCTGAAGCAGGAGCCCTCTCCCCGTGAGACAGAGAGCTACACACCCCACCCTGGCCACCATGCCCACTACCTTTCGTCTCACCATTACCCCACTCCCACGACTGGCGGCCTACCAGGGGGCCCTCAGGGCCACCCACTTTTTCAAGCTTCACGCTATGAGCTGCCTCTGGATGTGGCCTTTGACTCCTTCACTCCCTCTCACCTGCTCGCCTCTCAGATGAGCAGCATGTGACCATGAACAGTTGAGAGGACCAGTGATTGACTGCTGGCCAGGCCATAAGCACTGCTCTTGAATGAACTGCTGTAAAAATGATGGCTGTGGTACCGACTGTATAGATAAATTGTCTGCATTATGTTGTCTTGTACTCTGGGAGAGCACTGAATGCAGAGAGAGACTCACAATCTCAACTCAATCTACCTGATACAAACACGCACCCATAACCTTTTATTATTTTATTTATTATTTTTTGTTATGATTATGTTATTTGGATTCTTCTTATTTCAGTTGTTACGGAGTGACTAAAGATTTTACCAAATCGGATATTCACACTAAAGCATTACAAAGGTGGACAAGAACATAACTTTTTTAGCATATGAAAAGAAATAGAACAAAAAGTCATCCAGTCTTAACCTAAATTGTGCACTGAGGCCTAAAGCCAATGTCTCCCTGGCCGTAAGAAAAAGCAATACATTTATTTATATCTGTATTTAATATTTATTTTTAAATGTCTTATCTTTTTATTTTTTTCTCAGCACAATTTTTGTTTCACTGTCTTCTTGGTTTTGTTGTCAGTCACTAGCAGCTGTACTGTATTTAATTTATTTATTTGAAGCCTTTCAGGTATTAGTTTATTTGGTGTCACAATTTGTTATACTGTACTGTTGTAAATATTTTGCTGTTTCGCACTTAATTGAATAAATATTCTTATATTATATGCTATTTCCATAGTAACAATATTTGCCATGTGTTTTCTTCCGTTATGCCGTCATTCTGTAGTTGAATATTAGTTCAACAGAAAGTTCATACAATCTCTCCCAATAAAGCTGAGGGTACATATATGCAGCTCCAATACATCAATTCAAGTGGATACCAGTTGATTATTTATAATGTAGTGAGGCTTCCATCATAATATAATTCTTAATACATTTTACCATTGCATTGTGAAATACTTGCCTGTCCCCAAACCCTACTTAAGGCACCACAAGTCAGAAGAGTAATTTTGATTATTTTCTCAAACTCAAATTAAGTAAATACGTTCCAATTTTTTTTCAAATTATTGTAATCATTAATGCCAGCTCATACCTTTTGAAAAGTTCCCTTTGCACACGGTCAGTTTCAGGTGAATTTACACGAAACATCAATCATCATTCAAATTTTAAGTGGCTGAGTTTCATTTTCCAACGAACATGGACAAACTTATATCAAAAATAAAGACAAAGGTGCTATAATAAAGGACATTTTTGTGGCAATAGAGATCATGTTACAGGATGTATGCATGTGTGTGTGTGTGTATGTGTGTGTGTGTGTGTGTGTGTGTGTGTGTGTGTGTGTGTGTGTGTGTATGTGTGTGTCATGTGGCTTGCTATGGGGTTTCTATCAGGTCAGGCGGGAGGCTTTTGTGGGCCATGGGAAAACAGCTCTGGGGAGCAGGTGAATGTGTCAGAGGCTTTTCGTTCGTTCTCTCTCCCACATGTCCCATTTTCGCATCTAGCTCATGCCAAACACTGTAGGACAAGAGCTCATTTTCAAAGAATTCATCCACATTAACTCAGACAGAAAAGCACCAGATTTCTGTTCAGAGACACAGCATATGAATACGGATGTTATAAATCTAAAAGTCAGACTTTTTCTTTCAATATTTAGAAAATAATGCAACCTTAACCAATAGTACATATAACACCTTTAAGTTTGAGGAAATAAACCTGCAATAAAATATACAGTATTCTGATGCTGATTTCCAGATCAGCTCAAACTGGCAAGGTGCACAGCACATTTATATTACTCAACTAACGACAAAAGCCAGTTTTGACTTTAATGATTGCACTTGAAAAAAAAAACAAAGAACGGGGTGGCAGAGTGTGAGATGAAGAGGTGAGAGCAAGAGGTGTGTTCGAGTGTGTCTATTATTGTGGTTCTTCAAGCAATTGTCAGAAGGGGAAGGTGCCTCAGAGGCTGTTTGCCAAGAGCACTTTCGCCCCCTCTTCAGCTACCTCTCCAAAGGGTTGTCTTTTCCAGTCGTGGCAACAGTGGAGAAAGGCTGGAAGAGAAAAAGGGAACGTTTGTTTTACTGGGCGCCACTGGTCCATTGTGAACGCAGCCTGTTCTTTCTCTTGACCTGTGACCTGTATTGTTGTGGGGCTTCTCGTTTGGGGCGGGCAGACAGCTGGGGGAACTGCGGGGGGCTGATGGACAGCTGGGCCAATTTGGGGGGAAAGAGAGAGAGAAGAGAGTGAGAGCATGAGAGAGAGAGAAATGGGAATTTGTGTGTTGAGGGAAAAAAAAGGAGAAGAGGAAAGAGAAGAAAAGGGCAGAAGAGGTGACCAAGGTCCTTGCCCCCTATTCACAAGTTTGTCCTCTCTGCTCCTGTGTGTCAGCCTTGGTATATGACACATAGCTTTACACACAGGCAGACACTTGGCCTGTGAGAAAGTACTGGCAGAGTTAGCTGGCGTACACCCTCTTTGTGCCTTTGCTGTTTTGCTATGGTAAAAACGGTGGGGGGCAGCGCTTGGATTATCCTCCTGAGTCCAAATACATGAGTGGGTGGATTTAGAAATAATCCACGTAAATTAACTCTGGATACAAGATTACAAAACAGAGATGCAGGACAGTCTCTGGAGATTGGGGCATGGCAGTGGAGAGAGTGTTTGACATGGAACAATTTAGGAAGACATAGAAATATATGCATTTTATAAGATTAAAATAGTTTAGGGTTAATAATTTGTAATAAACGTGTACTTCACCTGTTCAAAGAAGAACATGTATCATGTTAAAATGATAAAAAGGAATGTATTGTGTAAAACACTTGAAAAAGTGCAACACAAAAATCCTGACTTTAAGTACAGGCCTCAAACACAGATTATGTATACCAAGTGCCTCTCATCTATGATAAGGACATGAGGGCCTTTTAATGGAAAGGGAACACATGCTCTGTCTTGCCATCTTGGCCAAGACGGCAGGCAACATAGAGCGACCTGTGGTTCAATCCCTTGGGAGAGTGAGGTCATGTCAGATATCTGCCCACAGAGAATTAATGGTGCAGCACTCCAACTCAAGTCCTAAACTTTTGTAGTTTTTTTTTATCTTTATATACATTATACAGACAATGCCAACAATATGAACCCTAATGGCAACATAAAATGATGACGTTAATTCATTTTGGCAGGAGGTTGGCATCACAAAAAAGAAAAAAAACTAAATCAGAGATACATTTTTGTAGTGCAGATTGAAGCTTGGTCGTGTTCCGTCTCGTGCTTATATTTTTGTTTCTGTGTGCAGCACACTTAATCCACTGGCCAAACAAGAGTGCCTCCCACTAAAATGAAAAGGTCCTGATCCATAGGAGCTAGATAGGAGGGATAAAGCATTGTGATTAAGATTGTATTAATGGGGCCATAGGAGGCTGGAAGGCTTTAATCAGTGTCTGTGTGCCGGTAATCCCTCTGCCTTTAAGCTGGGGCGGACACAGTGATCCCCCCTCCTCTTGGGCCACAGTGCACATGAGCACATGAGCACATGAACACACACACACACACACACACACACACACACGCCTCTGCTGGGAGCATAGGGATACGAGTGCCCAGGTTGAGAGGTGGAGCACCCCAAAACAGAGACGCCCTAGACTTAGAGGAGCAGCTGGTAGAAGAAAGACTCAGGAGATGGATGGAGAAAGATGTGGGAAAAGACAGAAGAAAACAATAAAACATGGCAAGGCTGGCGTAATAAGATGTAGGGATTGGGTTGGTCACGGTCACCATGGTGGAAGCAATTAAATAGAAATTAATAAAAACTTTAATAAAGGTATCCTGAACTTGGTTCCATCTATTAGAGGACCACATTACACTAAACTGAACTCCAGTGAGACAGGAATAGAATTAATTCCAACTTAATATCCAATAACGGTTCTCTAAATCAACAGGTCTTTAAATAAAAACACTGCTGTTACCCCCGTAAAAAAATTAGGGGAAGTTATAAACATCAAATAATTATGTTATTATGGTCAGCTAAAGGATGCTTAACACAATGATGTAACGTGACAGCTTATTATACCGATGCAAGAGAAAAAGAAAAAAGATGTACATGGGAGGGGAGGAAAGAAGGCAGCTCGTGGACTCATTACCTATGGGAGTGGGTGTAAAGGTGACATTGTGCATGAGAATAAGGGGTGGTCCCTCTCCTCCCAGAGTTCTGAGAGTATTAGGGTGTAGGAGTTAAAGAGCTTCTAATGGGATCTGGATGCTGTCGTGTTTACCCTGTAACCCCCCTCCCCCCCTCTCCTGCACGCCCCCTGCATTGTGGAAGTTGCTGGGCTTTGGGACACCACAATGGGCTGAGTGTAGGGACAGATGGAGGTCCTTTTCGAACAGGGCACAAAACACAGCCAAGGTAGGAGGGCCATGGTGTCTGCGAGAGCAAGCAGCCAGCATGCCCTACTGCCATAGACGTGGGAGAACAGAGGTGGAGGAGGGAGAGGAGAAACTGAAAAGGGGATTCCTAATTATAATGCAAGGAACAGTGCAACTTTGAGAGTCCCTTTAGCTCTGGTAATCTGTCAGTAAATTCAGCATGATCTAGACACATTCACATGGCTTTGATTCAGGATCACTGTGCAGTCTAGACTTCTATCATTTGGCCTGTAAACATGTCAGCCTTTATAATCCGTTATCCTGATTTGTGTATTCTCAGTAGTGTTCAGAGTGAAAGAAGCCAGCAAAACTAAAAAAAAGTTGAAGTTCTTACGCCGATGTGATTAGCCATTCCTGTAAGCGCTGTTAATTAAGGGTTAAACCAGGTCAGGCGAGAGGGCAAATGCTGATGTCATTCATTCAGGGCTGTGTAGTGTATATGGAGCATCAGGGGAGAGGGTTTGGTGATAGATGCTGATGAGCAGAAGCATTGGAGGAGGGTAGAAGGAGGTACCAGTCGCAGGAGCAACAGATGGGGCCTGATGGAAAGCTCAGGTTGTAAACTCTGTTGGTAACATCTGCCCGTTTGTCCATCTGCTACACTCACTGTTTAGTTTGTTTAGCAGAAACTCATTAATTAGAAAACTGCACTGGAGGCTACTGGTGCGCCCTTTGTCACAGTATGTTATTTAGATCAGAAGACAACCAAATCCATGTGCAGTAGAGCAATGCAGTTTCCTATTAACGTAATGACTAATTCTAAACACATTTTATGGGTTTATACTTAACTGCTATAAAACTAAGCTCCCACCTCAGTTACGATCCAATCAAATCAACAGTTTCGCACCATTCCCACAGATAAGCCCATCTATCACATCTGTTCTGCTCAGGGATAGAAGTGACACCACGCCATTCTTTTTGTTCATTTTCTGGAGCACACACAAATAAGTGGATTGACATGGGATGTGGATATAAACCTTGATTAGATTAGAGTTACATTAGCAATTACTGTAAACAAACTGTAGTCTGCATACATATGCAAATTCAACACCACTTTGTTGTAAGTTTATTTGATTAGGACAATGCACATTAAATCAACATTTCTGTAAATGCACCAGTGTTAGCCAGTCGGCTAAATTTCAACTGCATGTCTTTGGTGGGAAGAAACCAGAGCAAACCCACACAGACATGGGGAGAACATGCAAACTATACAGAGAAAGGCCCAGAACGATGTGAATTTGAACCCCGAACCTTCTTCCTGTGAGGTAGAAGTGCTAACCACTGAGCCACCGTGTAACTTATTGAACTAAAGGTCAAAACCAACATAACTGTTTGGAATTTGTACCTGGTACATTTAGTGGATGTTCCTCTACTACAGGACGGCTACATGCATTTAAAATATTTTAGATACTTTTGGCTATGACAGCAAAACGATGAATGACTGAGGGAATCTCTCGCCACAGCAATTTAAGAGCATAAAACAGCCTAAAAACTGAAGCATACCAGTTTCATTAGAAATGTTACATCACCTATGGGTATTTTACTTTGTCTCTTCAATTTGCTCTGCAGCGAGCGGATAAAAAGGAGAATTAAGCAGCTGATCTAGGCTCAGTGGCCAGAGTGTTACATTAGACATTAATCCAGAACAGTGAAAGGTTGGAGAATGGATAGCATCTTTTAATCCTGCACTCCATCCACCCAAACCTCCCATCAGACAGAGGGAGAGACTCACACAAACGGAGCCCAACATCCTCTTTCTGCTACACAAGACATCAGACACCAATTTTGGCAAAGATTAGTGTCCTTTGTTCTTGAAATGCTAAATAAGTAACCGTGTAACAGAGCTTTCTTGGAGTAATCATTGTATGAGCACCTTTTCCACAATTTCCATTGTCAGCATCCTTAAGAGTTTCCTAAATCTCAGCACTGCTCACAGGGTAAGACAAGTGTTCTGGTGAGTGCGCTCAGTGCACACTGTCCCCCTATATGTAACAGATGTTAGTGGGGCAACAGTTGGTATTGAAAGGGAGGGGCTTCAGGCCATCTGTCCAGGGTCAAGGTTTGAAAAGGGGTGGTAGAGATGGTGGCACGTTCAGGAAAATGGTAAATTTTGCTTGAAAAGAGGGAATATAGCCCACATTGTAATCCTGCTCAATGTGTGCTTTCATTTCAAGTTGCCTTTGTGAAGGTTTTGAGTGAGTTTGGAAACTCCAGAAAGTGTCTGACATGGGAAACCTGCAGCTTAAGTGCAAAAGCTCCACCTTGTGGTTAAAGACAATACTACAAACAAAGTGTAATATTCACAACTTTATTGATATATTAAACTGCCATTGCATCAAAACTACTGAATCAAGAGTATAGGCTCATGCTACACTTTATATTAGTGTGGCAATAGAATCACAAAATATAGACAGCTTGATTTCAAACATATAGAGACTGAGCTTTAAGGCTGTCAAGTGAATGATCTATGAGATCCCGCAAACATGCCATCTTCTTATGACAAACCTTTTTCTGGGGATAAAAAACAATAAATAAAATAAGAGCAGAACATGGAACAACCACTGCATAAGTATTTGAGCAAAACTTCACATCATTGCATACAATCTACACAGATATTTTAGACACTTACAATGAAGACCTTTAGCCTCTCCCTTTCCTTATGACAGAATTCAGCCACAGTCAGCTCGGTGAAGTCTTTCTGCATGTTTAAGAATCCACAGTTAGGGGAGCGTTTTACGTGTTCAGACCTGGGCAGAGAAAATGTTAAGGAAGAAATGATTTGAAGGCACAAGAATGTGGCACACAAAGAGGAATGTAAAAGTGGAAATAACTAGCTCAATCGTTTTAAAAACAAAAATAAAAAATTTCTAAATTTGGCATTATACTGCTCGAGAGAAACGGCTACACAATTTGCATCCAGGTAGTTTGTTTTTCCCTTTAATAATAGTAATCAACTTTATGTGGCCATCTTTCCGTTTTCAGTATCTGTAGTAATGTGCTCAATATTAAAATTAGCCTTGTAATGGCTATAGGCAACACAGTGATACAGACGAAAATAATCTCAGATCTGAAGCAATACTGCACCACCTAATACTGGTGGCATACTATTCTTCAAGTTTACATTAAAAAAGGAACACACCGACTTATTGGGACTTTAGCTTATTCACAGTAACACCCAGAGTTAGACAAGTCGATACATACCCTTCTCATCTCCGTGCGTGTTGTAACTCTGACGCTCCTAGCGCTAGCTAAGCCTAGCGCAGATCCTGGAGGTAACAGGTTCCAACTAGCCTACTGCTCCGAATAAGTGATAAAATAACGCCAACGTGTTCCTATTTACATGTTGTGATTTGTATAGTCACAGGGTGTACAAATAAGGTCATGAGTCAGCCGTCTTCTAACCGTATACAAACTGGAAGCTATATTCTCAGAAAGGCGAAGCACTGCTACTACGATTTGCTTGCAGCACCTGAAGCCCTGTGGTGAGGAGCAGAGCATTCGCCTGGAGTTTGCTCAGAGTTGGAGTAAGAGTCAACAATTTCTAGATAGTATAAGCATAGTCACCTTGTTATTTGTACACCCTCTGACTATACAAATCACAACATGTAAATAGGAACATGTTGGCGTCGTTTTGTCACTTATTCGGAGCAGTAGGCTAGTTGGAACCGGTTACCTCCAGGATCTGTGCTAGGCTTAGCTAGCGGTGGGAGTGTCAGACAGTTACAACACGCATGGAGATGAGAAGGGTATGTATCAACTTGTCAAACTCTGGGGGTTACGGTGAATAAGCTAAAGTCCCAATAAGTCAGCGTGTTCCTTTAAGGTAGGTTAGTAAGGAAGTTGGAAGTTGACATGCTTTATTTACCAGGGATCATCATCTGGCTCCCAGCCCTCAAGCTCGATCAGACAGAAGAAACAGCTAGCAACATCAGGCTCATTCTCACTGGGGCAGTGGACAAACCCAGCCGTGGCCATCTGCAAAGACAAACAAATCAGCAATAGATATCAGTAGCATACTGAAAAATAAAATCCAAGCACTAAATTAAGGAATTTCATGAGCGGATTAGCTTAATGACAAGTGCATAAACAAAAAATAAATAAATAAATAAATAAAATTAAAAAAAAAACACAGCTGCAGGTAGATTAGTGTCAGTGAGAGTGAAACCAGCAGAGGATGGGTTAAGAGTTAAGAGCTTGTTAAAAATGGTATATAGTGTTGCTCATCAAGTGAGGTGTCAGCAGCCCATCCATCATGACAAGACTAGGGTGGGCAAAGGGAAGGGTCTGTGCACTGGACACCTGATGCAATGAAACTAAATCTGACACCTGCTTAGCTGTACATCATTGCCACAGCCTCGAATAACCGACTGTAGTATACTATTGCATAACGTTTGAGTATAAACAAGGTTGGAATATATGCATAACTATTCATCAGAAATAGTCATGTACTTTGTAGGTTAATATAAATTGGGGGTTTTCTTAGAGCTCAAGAGCTGTCTGACACATTCTGCGTAAACTTAAGAGAAAACATCACAAATGAACCCAGTCTGACCTCCTGCTGGCCCTGTCTGTTTCCAGTAGCGGAATATAACTAAAAACCATTTACTCAAGCACTGCAACTTAGTACAATTTTGATGTCCTTGTACTTTGAGTATTTCCATGTTATGCTACTTTATACACTTTTACTCCACTACTTTCTGTAAGATAACATTGAGCTTTTACTCCGCAACGCCAGCTTTAGTTACATCGCAAAATAAGATTAATACATCAACTAACAAATTATTTTTTATTATGGATTAAGACCCTCTGCGGTACATATTTTGATGCCAATACTTTTACTTAAATAAGATTTTGAATGCAGTAGGCTACTTTTACTTAAGTATTTTGCACTGTGGTATTGCTTTAACTCGAGTGAAAGATCTTCCACCATTCGTGCTTTCATTGCAGACAAATTCCCCTCTTGATTAACTCGATTGTGCCGGTGCACTAATAAATAAAAATAAAAAAAACTCTATTAATATTTTTATTAAATATTTCTGAAGGCACTTTATAATCCAACAACTCTTCTATAAGCTTCAAGACACAGCGGCCTTCTTACCTTTTCAGGTGTGCAGTTACATTCCTCTCTAAATGGCCAGTCTGAAAAGCTTTGCTCGCGTAAATCATGACTGTACATTTTGTCATATGAGTAAAACCTGGTTGCCAATACATCCATGCTGACCATATCTTAAGCAAAAACAGGCTTAACTTAATTTTATACACGGTGTGGTTGTCGATGTGAACATGTGCTTCCACAGGTGTTTTCAGTTCGACTGATTAAACTCTGCGCAGGTTTAAGGTGGGCGGGGCTCTGATGGCTACGTAAGGTCACCAGCCAGACTTCATCTACAAGAGGTCACATCAGGCACCAAGTAAAGCAAGTAAAGCAGCGCCGAGCCCCGAGTCCCGAGTCCAGTCATATTTCTGCTATTAAACAATTTTTTGTTTTTTTTATGTTCTCTTGGTCTCATTTCATTACTTCACATGTCAAATGTGTCTGTTCTGTTTGGTATATTCCACATCTGAGACGACTATAAATCAGCCTGAGGGATTAGTTGTTTGTGTGTTGGAGGAACTTAACTCCCCCTGTTGGCAATTGATAGAAATGCAAAGACGTTGTTTGCTGTAGTGATTACTTTATTATTTCTCTACTCCTGTCTTGTTATGCAATGAACTATCCAAAAGAGACTCTGTTGAAGGTATTCTTATTCTTTTCAGGCTTGAATTATAGTTGTCAGCTGATCCTTTTAAGTAATGTGAAAGTAAACATAGACACAATAGTCAGGAAGTGATCTGTCCAATTTAATAGTTTGTGGTGTAAACTTTACTAGCCTGTTTATGACTGTGAAAGACAGGAACAGTCCTGGTGCGCAGTGTGTCCCTGTAACACTACCCCTCAGGCCCTCGGGTGCTGAAATGTGCTTACAACTGTAAACTGCTGTCCTTTTCCCCTTCTAACCTTATCTTCCAGCAGAGTGCCTGGAGTAGCGCTGAGACGCAGTGTGCCTCTAATAATCGGCAGCCCTCTGAGGGGCTGCAGTGTAAGGGCTTATTAAGCAGTAGGCCTGGAGTGAATTGGACAGTACATTTGATGTCATGTTAGCTTCAAGTAGCCTGTATGGTGGATGGCTGCTTACTGCAGACTGTGCAGAATAACATCTAGCTCTGAATTTACACATGTGTGTGTTACTGTTCTCACTCAGCATATTTCCGTATGTTCAAATTTTTTCGCTGTTTCTCTCAACATTGCTGCACCAGATAGGTGTAAGGTTTATCAGTTTGCCCTCCTTCATTCCCAAGTTTTGTGCTAAAAGTGGTCGTCTAGTTGCACCAGTGAAATGTTTGTGTAGATGAGAGCTTCAGCAATAAAGGCTGAGGTTATTTACAGAGATTTTAAATTTGTCTTTGTTACTCTCCCTCTTCTAGTGGGTGGTGCTTTATGAGAGACAGTTTTGAAACAGTGTTCACTGTTAGAGAACTTTGTGTTGTACCACAAATCATATTTTCATAGGTTGGCATTTCTGTGTCTCACTTTTAGTCCTCATGCCTTCATTGACATTTGATTCTTCCTTTGAGCCTTCCTGCTACTGCCTTCAATGTCTGCTCTCTCTTTCTCCTGATACAACTGCCTTCATCTGTTAAAGTTTTCACACAGGGCTGAGAGTGAGAGAGAGAGGGAGGGAGGAGATAGTATGTAGAGTGGTGGAGGGTAGGTAATAGAGGCAATGTGTTTGTGGTCTCTATTTCCACCTGACCTTCTGGTATGGGCATAAGGCTATGTTGTTTGCATATGCAGCTTTTGGAATCTTTTCGAATTAATGAGATCAGTTAAGGATCTTTCCTGTCATCTTTCTTCTACCTGAATAGCCCTGACTAGTTTCATGCTGGTAAGGACTTCACAGAGGAAATTGTTGTTTCTCAGTGTGCCTGTCAAAGGTTGGAGATTGAACTCACTCAGCAAGAGCAGCAGGAGGACTAGAGGTGCAATGTGGAGCACAGGTAAGATTACCATCTACTGCTACTCTATCTGTCTGCTTCTAGTTAAAATGATGCTATACTGTCTCTATCAGGAGCAAGAAATACATATTCTTTTTTGCTCCCAAGTAGTGGGATAGTGTTCCTTGTCGTGTGAGTTTCTGGTGGTATAAATATGCTTTGATGAAGCACAAAAATGTGCATTTCTTTAAATTAATTATTGGACAAATCTTCATACAGAGTCCCCGTGGAGCTGACAACTGTCCTGACAGCTCCACCTGTCTTCTGCTGCCCTCAGACCCAGACTGAACACCGCACACTGCAAATCACTGTCTTCTAAAATACACACAGCATTGTGTAATTAAGACGAGGAATGTATCAGCCTAAATTATTTAATCAAGCAGGAGCACAACAGAAATTATAGTGAAGTTTCAACCATTATGAACTGCAAGAAGTTATGGCGCAAATGTGTGATATGAATGTGGTTGGAAAGAAAGACGTCCTGTCCTTTGGTGCTGGTGTAAAACTGTCAGGGACATGTGAGTGTGACAGTCAACATCAACATTCTCCATCTCTGTAGGCAAGCGTGGATTCACAGGACAGGCACACCCACCTGTGTTCACACATCCATGGAACCTCAAACAGTCTCTCTATTTCCTTTTCCCTCTGTGAAGCTTTATTTATATGCCATTTTCTTTTCAAAAAGCATGTTGCTATAGCTTAAATGTAAGCATAAATGTAGGGCTGCAACTAACGATTCTTTTTATTATCAATTATTTTCGTGATTAATCGATTAATCACGAAAAGAATTGGCTTACAAAATGTCAGAAAGCAATTAAAAATGGTGATCACAATATCCTAGAGCACAAGGTGACGTCTTGGAATGTATTCTTTTGGCCGACCGACATTTGAAAACCCAAATATATGTACTATAATGTCAGACCAGGAGAGCCTGAAAACCTCCCAAAAATTAAAAAAATGATCTTAAATGAGGAATTGATTGTGAAAATAGATAAATATTCTTTTGATCCTCAATCATTTAATCATTGCGTACTGTAAAATAATTGAAACAATTAGTATCCGATAGCACTTAAATAAGGTGAGAAAAACATAAAAAACATAACATAAAGTAGGAAAACAATTTACATGACGAGATGTATTTACAGTATAACGAGCAGTATATATGTTCCCCAGTAAATATGGGGACATTTATTTTTTTATGCATGAATTCAATTAGTTTGTTTATTATGCAACACAAATCCCACTTCATTTGTAACAATAAAAATGTGTATCTTGATTTATTAAAATCTTGGGGAAACAATTAATGCACAAGAAACATACTGTACAGCTGCCACATTTCCTGCACATGTCCACACCTGATCAATACTCTAAATTTAGGGAAATGATTATCCCTCACGGTTGCAAACTGATATGCTCAACTGTCAGACTTGCAGGCTCAGGCCACTTCAAGGGGAATGCAGAGGTCCTTTCGTTTACACTGAGCTGGCTTGTTATCTGCTATGCATGCTCTTAAAGTTGCAGTAGGTAATTTATTTTTGGCGTCAATGGGCAATAAATTCATAATACCCTTTCAGCATATTGTAATTCAAGTGGTCTGAAAGAAAATTAGACTTCTACATCTCATCCTTGGCTCTGTTTTCAGGCTTTAGTAAATCTAGCCATCACAGGAAACTATGGCCAATCACAGGTCATTTCAGAGAGAGAGACTGGCGGTTGTGCAAATGTAGAAGTGCGTGAACGTCCCTTCGGTGAAAGCGTTGTTTTGGTTAACCTTGCAAAGTTCTGCTGTGGTTAACCTTTTGCCTACCATGAACACCCGCTTGTTTGTCGTGTTTACGTTACCTCTCACACAGCCTCCGACGTCTCCTCGTCCGGATGGCAGCAAAAGCCTGCAACGAGGACCAGAGGTCAAAGCTGCGGCATCGCCTACTGCTGCCATCCCAACAAAGACACGCAGCGTGACAGGAAACATAAATGCGGTAGACGAACCAGAAGTTTAGCCTTTTGCTAACCCTAGCTTACGTCTGCGACTAATTCAAGTTCATGTTTATGTAGCTAACTGGAACCTTGCATCACAGTATATCATCTCAAAGTGCTTTACAAAGAAAACAGGACGGTAGTTCACAAGTATTGCTGCTTTATGACGGCATGCCGTCTAAATGTTACTGTATGAAGCCGCTGCATGCCCATGCTTGTATGATTGGAGAGGCTAGACAGAGAGGGGAGAGGGCTAGCTTCTAGAAGAGGTCTCACTCTACTTCATAGTCTGGTGGGGTTTTTTAAATTCTGCCTCCCGCAGCTTTAATAAAGCCCTTAGATGTGTGCCCTGACATGCATCTTAAAGCTACCTAAGATTTCATAGTCTAATAAGCTGTGATTTATTGTCTGGTAGCTTTAGTAAATGCTTTGTCACCTTAGGACTGGAAGTGCAAGTATGTTGATGCCTGGTGCTTGCCTCGGCCCCTCCCCTTTGGCTTTCATGGCCAGCCTCTAAATTCACCACCACAGTGCCAGGAGACACCCAAAGCATGATTTATGACCTAGGTGCGGACTCTGTATCAACAGAAATCCTTTTCATGACACCATGCAAGCAAACCCTAGAAGAAGAAAAAAGGCTGAACTAATGTTTCTGGAAAGTCTCATAATGCCTGTGGACCGGTGCTCATGAAATATGACTAGAATTTATGATCAACAGAAGTTGCAGTTTGACAATGCATTTGAGGGGTTGTGAGGAAGTGAGTTACAGTCTGTCTGTCTGGCAGATTTTAGTAAGTGTAGATTTACTGTGCTTTTCCTCTGCAGGAAAGAATGAGGGAGACTGATCATAGCTTTATATGAATGGAGAAGTTTGATGTCTCTCTCCCTCAGGTGTGATAAATCTCTCACAGGCTGTTGCTGCTCATCAGCAGACTGAGTCCTTATTAGTCCTTTATCCTGAGCAGTCGTTCCTTTCACATTTGACCTTCTGCACTCAGCGTTCACCATTCTTCCCATAAAAACAGTTCCAGTAAGGATAGTACTGGCTTCAGCAGCTTTGTCAAGTCTGTTGTACAGATAGTTTTCTGCATGAGTATGGTATTTCTGATTCAGTCTGACAGGCCATAAATACTATACCAGCTGTGCCTTATGTCTGTTTGGGTCCCTTATTTAACCCTGTCTATGTTGACATGACTCTGGGAATATATTAGCCTATCAGTTTACAGTTTAGGGATCGTTTTCTAGGCTGCTGTCTGGTACCAGGGTCGCTAAAGCTGGAATATTTAGACAGATTCACAGGGTCAGGGTCAATCCTGTGTTGACAGGCTTACACCAGTAGAGGGCAGCATAGGTTAACTACTAATCACCATCCAGGCACAGCAGCAGCAGTGGTGTCCAGAATATTGATTCCTCTCTCTGTTGGCTTCACCATGAGCGTGTGTGTGTGTGTGTGTGTGTGTGTGTGTGTGTGTGTGTGTGTGTGTGTGTGTGTGTGTGTGTGCGTTTGTGGGAAAACGTTTTGGGAACTCGCTTTCAATCAAAATGATCCTGGTTGAATTGTCAGTCCTTTGTAGTTTGATATTGATTGTCCAGTGCTGTTGTGTTTTTCACCTCAGGGCCACCATATATTTATCATCATGCAGATATGCACACAACACACACACTGGACCTATTTGACATGACTGAAAAAAAGGACTCCTAACACGAAAACATAATATACATAAAGCACTTTATTTTACTGTCTGAATGACATCATAATAATTTCCTAAAAAGTTTCCTGAAAATAATTATGTCAGTTTGTTCTTTATATGGAAAATATAAATAGTTCTCAATTGCTACACTTCCGCTTAATGAATTCCAATTAACTGCTGATGTAACCAACATCATTTTTTGGTCAGAGCACTAGGGGTGTCACGATTCAATTCGATTACGATTATCCTGTCATTCGAATCGATTCAATATCATGATGCGTCACCTCATTAATATTATTATGTATTGCTGCACATGGTTTTCATCAACAAATTCAAGCAGTCCGATATATATGTATCTGCTCATGAAAAAGACACTTCCTGAATGTAGCGGTGTCTGAACACAGCAGACAACAGACAAATGGCAAAAAAACAAAAAAACAGCAACCTGAAAATCAACAAGTAACATCATTAGGCAATAATCGATTATGGTCTGTCGCTGCATCGATGCAGAATCATTTAGGTCCGCATCACGATGCATCAATGCAATGTTAAATTTCAACACCCCTACAGAGCACAGAAGGTCAGCTGAACATGCAAAAATGGAAAATTTGTTTTAATAAATCATACAGTTCAACATATATGAATATAAAATGATAATAAATCAAGGGTTTGAAGGGGACAGTTCCTTAAAGGAAAATCCTATTTTCCCTGTAATTACCAAATTACATAGTTTACATAGTTTTCCTCAGAAAGGATTTGGAAATTACAGATCTGTAAAATAAAGTGTTACCATATACTCTATTTCTCCCCTTACTTTTGAAGTGGCATTTGTGAGTGAAGTACCTCAAGCAAGTTGAGTGGGTTGCAAATGAAATAATGTTAGTTCATTATTCATTTAAGATATACCGCTAGTGGCTACTTAACATGTGTCCCATGATGCCTGCCCATCCAAAGGTGATAGAGGTCAGCAAATCATCTCCAGAATGATTGATCTGTAGCCAATGGCAAACGGAGGGCCCTAACCCAGCATCCTCCCTTCTTTCCATCCTACTCTTCCTGTGTCTCTCCATCAGCCCTGTGCTCATGTACCTGTCCAATAATGCCATCTGTCCTCTCCCCAGTGGCAATTGACCCACCACTGTCTTCTCACTTCTCTCCTCTGCCCTGTCCTCCCTCCCTCTTCTTACCTATGGATGATACAGGATCTCCATGCTCCGATTTCACCCTCTCATCATGACATCCATTAAAGTGGCGCTGGGCCCTGGGCCCCCGTTGGCCCGACAGCACATTAGTACTCGGCCCATTGAACGCCAACAAGGACCAGCTCTGAATTATTGATACCAACACAACTAATGAGGAAACCCTATCTTAGCTCTTTTGCTGACACACACACACACACACACACACACACACACACACACACACACACACACACACACACACACACACACACACACACACACACACACACACACACACACACACACACACACACATACACACACACACACACACACACATACACAAATGCTCATGGAAGGAATTGCACGCATAGCTGTATTGATGATAACTATTGTTCTAGCTGCTAGAGTCCCATTTTCAAAAAGTAATATTCGCAGAGCTCAGTTCATTTCCTGCAGACTATGTGTGTTTATGTGCTTGATCTAAGGAGCCACAGGCTCAAATTCCTTTTCTAATCTGTGTTTTTGTCCTTTTCCACTTGACAATGTTTGTTCCACATCTGTGAGTTCATTATTCTCTGTGTATAACTGCTTATTGTTAATACTGCTGCAGGTGTTAGATCTTGGTGGCGGTTGTGAAAGTGGTAGAATTTTTGTGCACCTTTGTTAAGAGCCACCATATGTTCCATAACAGCAACAGCTTTTAGTCAGTGAAATGTATCCAAATTTACATTCTGTAAGAATTTGTGTGGGTGTTTGTGACCCTTAAGTCTACCAAGGTTTACATACAGTGGCTAAAATGTGTGCTGCTGTGCAGAGAGGTACTGGAGGTGTCAACCAGCCTCCTTAGTATTCACTCCAACACCCTGTGACTCACAGCCTCAGTCTGAGAGCGTAAGAGGAGGGGGGTAGAGAGAAGAAAAAGAGGACAGAGCAGGACAAGAGGAAGCCATATGAACATCAGGCAGCATTTTCTGTCGACCCAGGCTCATGTGTTTATATCTGTGTGTTTGCAAGCATGCCCGCCCAAGGGGATTAATTTTTTGACAGCTTTGTTAAGCCTTCTCTTAAGCACTGAGCTTCTCAGTAACATTGTGGCTGTGTGATTCTCAAAAATCCCTCTCTGGCTATCTTGCCTCTTCACAAGGGAAACTGAAGAGAGAGAGAGCGTCGGGCTTGGACATGACAGCAGGCATTGTTTGAGTGGTTTCTTGGTGTGGAGGAAGTGGACCATAAGGAGCTGGCTGTGAAGCTCCTCTTCAATTAGTGGCTGCATTGCTTTGGTCCACAGTTTAATTCTCTGCAGCCCTTCTCCTGTGTCTGACTCTGTCTTTGTTTCTGTATTCCATCATCCCGGTCGTCTCTTCTTGTCACTCCACGTCTCTTCATCCCTCTGTCAGTTTGTATTTAGTTTAATCTCTGCCCCTCCTTCTTCTGCTTCCTCCGCTCTGTCGCTTTCTATTTCATCTCTCCTTTTTACTTGCCACCCCTCCCACTCCGATCCCAGTCTAAATTCCATCCCTTTGATGAAAACACAGTGGTTGATAAAATGCGTAACCTTGGCTGGGCAGGTTAATGAGAGATGGAGGGAGAAAAAGGAAAAAGGACAGAGCCACACAGATAAAAGGTTAATCCTTTAACAAGTCCTTATACACATGGAGTCAAAGTGCTGAGAGAGGGGGGCGGGGGTTAAACAACACACACAATAAACAGATTTCGACAGTCGAGCTCTCCGTAAAGGGGAGATGGGTGACAAGAGTATGGGTAAAAAAAGGGAGAAACAGTGGTTGACGGAGACAGCATTTTCTGTCAAGCTCTGTCTCTTCTTCATGACTTTCACTCTGCATGATGACAAGTGTCTGCTGCTGTTTCCATTGGTCGAGGCTGCCACCAATCAGAGCAGAGGCATGTAAGGTGCCTTTAGGTTATACCCAACCCTAAAAACAAGATGCAGAGACAGGGAGAGAAAGCCAGAGTGGGAAAGGGAGTGTGTGTTTTACTGAGACAGACCAAAGCAGGCACCGACTTTACAGTGCATTGAAGACCTTCCCTTCTGAAGCTCCCTGTGAAATGAAACAGTAAAGAAGAAAATGCTTGTCAGCTGTTAGTTGGAGACCACTGCAATTCCTCCTGACTGTTGTGGAGAAGAAGATCTTGGCTCTGTAGCCTCCCCCTGTGATTGGCTGTCACACTTTAGGCTCCCCCTCCTCTCTCTGACTCCCCTCTTCTCTCTTTCTCTCTCTCTTTCTGTCTCATCTGCTACTAACCCCCTCCATACTGTCCTCAGGCTCACCTGAGCCACAACTGCAGAAACGCTGGACCTCCTCCACACACACACACACACACACACACACACACACACACACACACACACACGCTCTCTCTCTCTTTCTCTCTCTCATGTTCACACACTCAGCTTTTCACCTGGAGAGGGCAGGCGCAAGGGAAGGCATGTGCAGCAGCAGCAGTCTCTACTCACATCTAGCGCTGCCTCTCTGAGTTGCTTCTTTCTGGAGAGTGGAGAGGAGCTCTGAAAAAGAGATTTTGGAGCCATTGTCCCTTGGCGAAAGCAGGCGAGACAGGGGCAGTGAGGGAGCACTTGTAAACCCAGGGACACCAAAGGCAACGCACATCATGATTTTGGGTGAGTTGTCGCTTTTTGGTGTATGGGATTTTGGAGAGGTTAGTCATGTTGTTAGATCACTAATCCCTACTTAAACGTGGCCACCAGCAGCTCTTTATTAATAGTGTGCTCTGCTTGGTTTCCATTCTACACAGACTGTGTTTGTCAGTACTGAGCTCTGGGATGAACCTTTAAATCATGGTTACTGCTTGTAATTACGATAACACTGTGCCATTAATATGGCAGGTGTGAGTGATGACAGGGAAGGTCAAAGTGTTTGGAGCTGGACTGTATCATTATGGACTGTTTGGTCATGTGACCAGACTCCACCATTCTCATGTCCTGCCAGAAAAGGTGAAGTGACAAAGATGCTATCATATCTACTGATAAGTGACGAAATGCTAATTTATACAACATAATATATATTAAGTATATATTTTATGGGGCATTTATTACAGTTTCTACCTAACCTTTCCTTATAACCTTGCTAACCAATGATGAGCAGACAGGTCATCACACAAATGGCATTAAAAAAAAAAAAGAAAACCACAAAAGATTCAGCACAGTATAGCTTTTAGTTACTGTATTATACAGGGTTGTTCTGTTCTGAGTCAGCCTGCACTTTCTTCTTTAGTATTCTGGTCTCATTCTGGCCATGTCTGAGAGAGGGGATTCTGTGTGGTCTCTGTGCCCTACATAGTCAGCTTGTATTCATACAGAGGATGGGAGCTTGCCACTGTAAGTCCAGCGGTATGACCGATCCTGGGTTTGCTGCTGTGTGGTTAGGATAGGCAGAACGTGTATGTGCGTGTTTAATAAGCAATGCAGTGCCTTTCAGCTTGTGAAAGTGTTCTAGAGTCTTCTAATTTGTGTGTCTGTGAGACTGTGTGAGGCTGTTTGTGTGCATTTGTTTTAAGTGTGTGTGTGTGTGTGTGTGTGCGTGTGTGTGTGTGTGTGTGCGTGTGTGTGTGTGTGTCTGATGTGTGTGTGTTGCTACATTCTCTGCCAGAGAGGCCACTTTGTTTTAACGCATGCCTGGGCTGATTCAGGAGCAGCTCTGCTCCTCTGCTCTCCCGGCAGGCATGTTTTTCAAAGAGACATCTCTAATGATTTTAGGGAGTCATGTAGACTGCAAGTTTGAAGTGTGCACGTTAAGTGTATGTATTCCGGTGAGCTAAAGGCTCCAAGCGAGTAAGTAAAGTAAATGTCTCAGAACAACTCTCAAATTTTTCTTTTGTTTGTTTTACATGGTCATGGTCTGTTTTCGCTACATTTCCAGTTTCTGCCGCTGGTCAAAAGGGAAAAGTTACCTGACTTGAGCCTCATCTAGCAATTAGACAAGCACTGTCTTGATCAGGGTGCAGATGGTAGCAGCTACTGTAAATGATATTTGGCCATGACGTGCCTGACCTACAGCTGTCTCATGATAAAAAACCATAGGTAGACTTGATTATGAAAGCAATAGTTTGAGCTGAGGGGAGTTATTACAGTGTTTATTTTAACTGTTTAGCATTACATTGGTGAGAGTAATAAAACATGGAATGTGACTTCTGTTATGCAGTCCATTAATTCTGCCTTTGCAGGAACACTGAATGCTGTCAGTATAAACTTGTTCTAGGTATGGCTGATTTTTTACAGCAGGCTGAATGGCGTTTAAACAGTGATAATGTACTATAGCTCGGATATACTGAATATGTGTGTCTTTTTCACCACATGTAATGGTCCATAAAATCTTCCCCCTTCACACCTGCCAAAAAAGCTGACCTAGACTTCTCCTCATTAAGTTGTCACTTATAGGCATCTTCCATTATTTTTATTTGAACATTGAGATTTTCCAGTGCCTAACATTCTGCTCCATTTGCGTGATGATGTGGCTGCTGAGCGATTTGACATTTCTGGCTTTCCTCCTCTGAAAAGGGTAATGTCATTGTAATGACCTTTACAATTTTTATGCTGGCTGATGTGGACCCCTAATCAGCAAATTTCCTGATTCAGCTCGCTGATATAAATCTGCACATTTGTGATAACATATCTCTGAAAAATGGCAATATATATAACTAAAAACAAAGTGATAATGAAATTCAATATGTGTACGGTGTGAGTACGCCTGTGTAAACCCTATCACCACATTAGCAGCTGTGTCTGTTTGGCTATTCGTCTATTCCTAGCTTTTGTTTTCTATGACCTTGAGCAAACAGCGTTTCCCAGTGCAGCTCTGTCCTTGACGTTGTGTTCACAAGTCCATGATAACTAGCTTCGTAGGCAAACCAGGCCCCTGGCAGAGGTCTTTGGCTGCTGTGATAGCGATGACAGTCCTGATGCTGATAATGGCAATAGATGTGTGATTGTGCCGTACAGTGAGCTCTAAACAAAGCCACGGGCAGCCAGCTTAGCTGTTTGCCTGACATGGGCTCTGCACCAAGTTAGGGGTATACAGTATGGGGCTGCTGGCTACTGATACTGTGTGTTTGCGTGTTAAAACCTGTGTGTATTATCTGGGCAGAGAACAAAGCCAAGCAGCGGGAGAACAATGTCAAACTAATAGAGAACATGATCACCAGGCTCCCGTTGAGCCTCTCGATTGACTGTGGTGTCATTGTGAACAGCCGCCATGTTGTCTAAAAAATCCTCCTATGCTTTCAGCTTGCTGATGCCTGGAGGGAGCTCCTAGTATGGAATCCGCCTTTAGATAAGAAATGTTTATCACATCCTCTCACTGGTACCTAAAATGCTGCATGATGACGGCCGGACAAGCATTCCTGGGACATTCCACTTAGTTAGTCTCATCTCAAAGTTTTTAGGGGGAGTCTCAGTCATGATCATTTCATGTTTGGATACTGTTTTTTGTCTAATCTGTCTTGTCTGTTTGAGTCAGAGCTGACCCCATGAGCTCAGGGCCATGCAGTCTATCTGTCTCTTTGTCTATGTGTTTGTGTGCCCACTCCGGCCTCATCTGTCTTCATAAAATCTGTCTCTGTGTTGACCTGTCTACATAGCTATTGCTCATTCCATTCACCGAGCTCTCCACCCCCCTTCCTCTAACAGCCTGCACACACTCACCTGGTTCCACAGGTCAGCTCAAAGAGACACCGGAGAATGCGTCTTTGAGCACATCAGCAGTTTTCCCCCCATTTTCTCCATGACTGCTCTGTTCCCTTTGTTTATGTCAAAGTGACACAGTAATTATAACTCCTTAATGAGCCAGATATTTGGTATCCATGGCACAGATTGTTCCATTAGGCTTCTTTGCAAAGCCAAGATATAACTGGAACGCTTTTGTGCAGTGGAAACTTAAGAATTCTGCAGTGAAACATGCTCAACAAACTATGCATGGCTTTTTTGCATGGCTATATCTTAATGTTTTGGAAACACTGATATATAAACTTTCATAACCTGTGAATACAAATTATTGCTAAATCAATCTTATTTAAGTTCAAACTTAAGTGCAACCTTTATATTTTTGTCTAGCAATGGGGCCCACTGGCTTCAAATTTCACTATGTTGTTTTGCAGAATATCCCCTTTCCATTCAGTGGAAATATTTTTCTTCTGGCAAGTGGTGAGATGGCTGTGACATAGTGCTGTGCGATGACATAGTTCACTGCACTTGAACCAGTTCACCTTTCAATAGCTCCTCTATGTGGCACGGCACTCATTGAGGAAAACATATTCCCAACTTAGTAATTAGAATAGGCCACATATCTCAGGAGTGACCTAGGATGCAAGATTAATGTGACACTCATCAGAAGGTAGACTGTACTGTGTGTGTATGTGTGTGTGTGTGTGTGTGTGTGTGTGTGTTCTTGTTTAACTATATTCGTGGGGCCCAAAAACCGGGAGTCCAGTATACTTGTGGGGTCCCGACAGCTTTGTGGGGCCAAAATGCTGGACCCCACAAGTTTAAAGGGCTGTTTGAGGGTTAAGACTTGGTTTTAGGATTAGGGTTAGAATTAGGTTATGGTTAAGGGTGAGGGTAAGGGTAAGGTTAGGCATTTAGTTGTGATGGTTAAGGTTAGGTAAGGGGCTAGGGAATGCATTATGTCAATGACGGGTCCCCACAAAGATAGTGCCGCAAACCTGTGTGTGTGTGTGTGTGTGTGTGTGTGTGTGTGTGTGTGTGTGTGTGTGTGTGTGTGTGTGTGTGTGTGTGTGTGTGTGTGTGTGTGTGTGTGTGTCTGTCTGTCTGTCTGTGGGAGATGATGTGGGTCTATGTATGTGGGTGGGTGGAAGTGGCAGCACTCTCTCTTCCCATTTCTTTCTCTAGTCTTGCTCACTCCTGGTTTGTGGAGAGGACTTCTCAGTCAAAAAGCCACTATAACAGGTCTCTTCCCTTCTTGCCCTCCCTCCTTTTCCCTGCTCTATTGCTCCATTTGTTTATGCTGGAGTGGCTGTGTGTCAGCAGGTTGTCAATACCGTCTGTAAGAGACTTTAATGAATAGGCCTGTTATTGGACTGGTGGGAAGGCAACCCATTGTGTCTGGGAGTGCATCTGTGTGTGTGTGTGTGTGTGTGTGTGTGTGTGTGTGTGTGTGTGTGTGTGTGTGTGTGTGTGTGTGTGTGTGTGTGTATGTGTGTGAGACCCATCAGTGTGTGTAACACTGCAGAGCAGAGGGAGGTGGAGGTGTCTGTTCTGCTCTGACTCCCACTGCTTCATTGGCCTCACTGCAGTGCCCTCTGTCAGAAACCATTCACTAAAAGTAAAGGCCAGAACGGAGCAAAAGCGCGCATGGTTTCATTTTGTGAATTAGAGTGATGAGGTCTTTTCTCACTCAAAACACACACGGAATGTAAACATGATGCCGCACTAGCATACACTCAAATAAAATGTATAGTTTACGCAACACACACCAGTGCTGGCACCTGCCACCACAAGCAGCCTGCTGCTGTTGCTCTGTGAAGCACAAAAAATGCACCTGTGCGTGATTATGGTGTCACATTAGTGCATTCACCAAGGCAGCCCGCTCACTACTTACTGGGAATCCTGGGGCTACAAGACACCTGGGAGTTGAAGCCTGGAAAATGTTCTGTATGCTTCAACAGTCACTCTGATCACAATGTGGAAAGAGGCACAGATGATTCTTTACGCTACAGCTCTCTAGTGTTTTCAAAGAGGAATTGTTGCCTTTATCATAAATATATTTATTGTCATCTACTTTCCTTACATTTCAATTCTGATGTATTTTATTGACATCTTGATTGTCAATTGCCTTTTGTTTGTTAGTGTTCATGTATTGTGACATTGTTCTTTAGGACTTTATATGCATTTACATCTTGTGAACTACAAATAAGTTAAACTATATTTCCCATGTGCACTTGCACCGTTTTGTCACAGGTGTTGGATTACCTTGTGTCAAACATTTGCCCTGATGAAAGTCTAGGGATAAGTCTGGCTTTATTATTAAATGCTTGCATTGTACTTACGTGTGCAAAAACATCTTTTTCTTCATCTCACTATAAGAGAAAGGCATTTTAGAGAGTTAGACACTAGTGCAGTGACATAACTGTGTCAAAAGGCTGATTTTATACTCTCGCATTTTATACAAGCATTGGTACTAAAATATTACTCAAATACAGGCTCAAATATAGACCAGAGCCAACAATGTATACAGACATAATCAGGTTTGCACATGTACAAGTGCAGGTACACTGTAGAGATATGAAAAAACATATCAGCTTCAAAGCACCCATGCTTGACCACTTTCATTTGAATGGTACATTGTAAAAATGTTAATCGCATTTTATATTTCTTTTGTTAAACGCGACAATCTGCTGCTGCAGGGCTTGAAATAGCAGAATGCTATACAATGCTATACAGTATATCAGATTTATAAAAATGTGAGTGGTGCATTTTCAGTCAATGTCAAATTCAGCCCTTGTGTTTTTTTCTTTCTCGCTTATCAAATGTAAAAAGTCAGATGTCAGACTGTTTTATTGAATAACTAATGTGACAATTCAGTTACAACATTGTATGAATAACAATTTCTTAAACGGTGACATAGCATAAAAAGGATGTGCAAAGCTAACGTTTGGCGTCGATAGATGTTGCATTAATCATGCCTGCTCTATGTGCTCAGAAGAGAAGAGGGGTAGAAGATGAGGGGGAAGAGAGAGAGAGAGAGAGAGAGAGAGAAAGGCAGGCAGATTAAAATTGAGTGAAAAGTGAAAGTGAAAGAGAATTAGCTACATACAGCTCTGGAAGGAAGAAGGAATTCCTCTGAGTGCTGTTGAGATAGAGTTTCAAACAAAGACCAAAAGAGAAATCAATTCTCCTTGAGATCCAGCAAGGTCAATTCATAGGGGCATGGCTAGAGTGGAGGAAGCTAAAGGGGAGGAGGTGGAGGAGGAGGAGGAGGAGGAGGAGGAGGAGGAGGAGGAGGAGGAGGAGGAGAAGGAGGAAGAAGTTGATGAAGCAACCAAAGAATGGTAGAGCAGGATTGAGTAAGCAGTGTAGGAGGAGAGAGACTTAAGGGTGCATTGAAGGGATAAAGGCAGAGAGGAAATGAGCTAACAGCAAGATGAGAGACTGGGTATAGAGTGGGGGTGACGATCCTTTGGTTAGCTGGCCTACGGGGAGGAATACATGCTTCCTTCCAACATCAATTCATTGAGCTGTAGTCTCTCTGTATCCTCTGAGTCATACAAAGGGGAAATGTGAGCAGTATATCTAACACACTGTTGGGAATGTTGCCCTACAGCCCTGCGTGAATTTTAGTCATTGCCACAAGAACATCTCCTCACTCTGTGACTCTGTCCATCCAAACAAGCTCTCACCTTACTACCACAGGGTTAGCCAGTTGCACAGACTGAATGAATAGTACTTGCTTTTGCTTCCAAGAAGTCTTGAGCTAGCTTCTAATCCTTAATGTTACATGAACAGCTCAAAATAGCCTAAATCTCCACTCCTAACGCCTTCCCCTGCAGACTAAATCTGTTCCAATATGTTTTAATGGTGTGTGTGTATAGTGGCTGATGGGATGCAGAAAAGCATTGTGATAAAATGTGGCTGTAGTTTTGGCACAGACCTGCTCTCTGTGTCGTCTTGCCCATTGACAGCTACTGTAGCTATACAGCTAGCAGAAGGGTTCTTTGGAAAAGCTTCAGTTCAATGTTGGGTGAGAGTCGGGGAAGCCTCACTAGCAGGTAGTTATGGGATCTGTGTGGCGCAGGGCTTATTGCAGGCGTCTGGTATGCACACCTGTCTCTGCACAAGTTCTGCCCTGAACAAGCGGCCCTAACCCTCGGAGAGAGAGAGAGAAAGAGAGAGAGAGAGAGAGAGAGAGAGGATAAGGGGCTCTGCCAGGACCTGCACCACAGCTCCCTGCACCTGCCTGGGGGAAGCGGGGGGAGGAGAAAGGGAGGATCAGGAGGGTGAGGTGCCAGAGGTGTGGATTAGAAGGATGTAAGGGACACAGGGGTAATGTGGTATCTGAGTTCATCCATTTACAGTATGTTACTATGTTTGTTTGTATCTTATTGCTTGTGTTTGGCACACGTTGTATTTTAGGATCTTGGTTTCCTTCAAGGTCAGTTCTTATGTACATTTAGCGGAGCGGTTTTATTGCTTGTGTTATATGAAGATCCAAGATTGTAGCCTTGACTGAATTTTCAATCCCCCACTGTCAGTGTCTTCTATTGCAGTAGCAGTCTGATACACGGATGGATGAACTCCTGCTTCGGCACAGCTCTCAACTAACACTGAAACTCAGACAGTGGCTGGCAATGTGGTTCAAAAGAGCACTGATGAAATGTAACAAATAGGAGGCAAAGAGGAAGAATGGAAACAAGCATTTTCCATAAAAGTTTGTCGAGACTGGTGCAGGTGGCCCGATGAGACAGGATAACAGCATAAACATAAGCGACTTCACACTGCATTCTTCACATCTGAATAATGTTGGTTAATGTTTGGGCTTGTAATGGGATTATTAAAGCGGCATCAGGGGTATGACAGTGTGTCTGGAGCACAGCAGTAGCCAGCCCATATACATTGTAACAGCAGTGTTTCTGCCTCCATTCTAAATTTTCTCATTTGTACCCGTGATGGCTTGCGTAAATGTGAGAGATTGTATTTACAGAAGCACTGAAGATTTTTGTGTCTCTGTGCTGGGCCAATAATCACCAGCCAGCCACTGCCACAAATCTTCATTAGAGGATTAGCCGACAGGGAGACAGCTTGTGTTCTTTTGCTTTTATTGGTGGCCCTGCCGTTCAGTGCTTTCAGCCTCTGCTTCTCCCCTTACGTCTCCTCTGCTTAAACCTGTGAACATAGCCGCATGCTCACCTGAGAATCACACCTATACGTACACTTTTTCTTTGTCTCAGTCTTTTGCCTCCTTTTTCTATCTTTGTCTTTCTCCCACATATGCTCAATCCCACATGTACATAATGCTCACGCATCCTGTCAGTTTGTTCCCTTAAGCTGCCTGGCGGGCACTCATACTCAAGGCAGAACAAATTAAGGTCACAGCACAGAGAGCCCAGCCAGCAAAGGACAACAGGATCTGCCAAGTGTGTCTGTGTGTATGTGCGCACCTATATTGTTTTGTCTCTTCTGACCTCTAAACAGTGGCATGACTCCAGAGAGAGCCGTTGTCAAATGGCAACAGTCCACTCAAAGGAAAACTGACCCTTATTGCACCATTTTGCAGGAAAATAGGTGTCATCTCGTCCCTTTGAATTCAGGCTAGAAAACAGAGGGAAGAATGCTCTTTTGAAGGCTCTTTGATATCACCTGATGAAGACTACGGGATTAGATTCCCTCTTGTGCCGGCTGAGAGTGTTGTGACTCATCTCAGGCTGTTGTTGGCCCATCAATGCTGTTCTGATCCCTGAGGGCTTCTTTCTTTTCACACACTTTGGTGGTGAGCATACAGTACACAGCAGTCAAGGCCACCTGCACCACGATAGACAGATAATAGACAAATAATATAGAGAGATTAGAATCATCATCTTCAATCCAATGACTTTACATCTTCATAGGTTCTTGAAATGGTGCTCCTTTCTACCCTAACCTTTCAGCACTTGACTAGAGGTAGCTACATAATCAGACTGACTGGTCCCGGTGGGGTCCAGAAGATCCAGAGGGCTCGTCTCTGCCAGCCCGGGCCTCAGACCTCCCCTAAAGGGCAATATCGTATTCTGCCTGACTGTGCGCACCTGTGTAATCCATAGCTGCAGGGAGGGTGACCTTCACAGCAGGCAGCCTCACAGAAGGCTGCGACACAGGCACTCAGGGAAGAGGACAGGCTGGGCAAAAAGGGTGCTGGGGGCAGGATATGGAAGTTCTCAGATAATTACCCTGCATATTACACTCTCTACATGTTAAAGGGCTGTGTTTTAATTACAAAAAGCCCTTCTGCATCCGTTTCATGCCACTAACCTAAAACTAAGTTTTTTAAATATACAAGCATAGAGTTTACTGTTTAATACACTGAAAAGTTTTCTATATCAATCATTTTTTTAGTACAACAACTTCTAACGGAGTATAGCTCAATCTTGAGCTATAGTCCTGTTGGATAGAAATGCGTCACTAACCACAAAGCAGTGTCAGTGTTTGCTCTGTGTCTTGGGAGAAAAAAAAGAAGAAGCTGTTTATCATTAACATTTGCTGTGCTTTCTGGGCACCCTGCTGCCTCAGTAAAGGTGAAGCCAGTGCCAGAAAAAGTTATTGACAGTTATGTGAGGAGATGACGCAGCCAAATAAGTCCCTGCTCATGAATGATGCATGTCCCCACCGGCCCTGATGGAGAAAGAGAGCGAAGCTGGATGACAGCTGGGGTGCTGTGTGTGCATGGTGCAGAACAAGGTGAGACTCTTTATGGTACAGCCCAGCTCTTGCTCTCTCTCCCTCTCTCCTTTTCTCTTCCCCTCCTTTTCTTTCTCTTACCCACTCACTCACAAATATACACAAAATCCGGAGTTCTCAGTGGAGCTGTTACTCTGTACAAGTCTCCCCTGAGCCTGTAAAGCCACACAGTGACCTTAGAAATGGTTTGTTTTAATGCTCTGTCACTCTCTCCACCTTTCCTCCATTCTCTCCTTCATACTTTGATTCCCTCTCTCTTTCTCCTCCTATCTTTTAGCGTCTCCCTCTCGACGAGCCCCTCTATTTTCAGCAGAAACAATCACTGTATTTTCCGTCTCACTGCCTTGCGCTGCCGCAGTCTGAGACTGATAGCAGAATGGAGGGAGAAGGAGAGAGATGAGAGTAAAGGGGGTGGGCTTGGGACGTGTGCAGCACGCAGGGCAGAAACAGGAAAGGCTACAAAATGGTTTGCTGTTGTCGTCACTGTAGTGTCACATCTGTCTGTCCTTTTAGCAGCAGTGGAGCAGCTAGCGCATCACCATGGCTTTCCACCACAGTGTCAATGGCCTGTACACATCCACATTGACGTGTACAAACATGCAAACTGCAGACGCCTACTACATTATTGCTTAGAGTTGCTGCCACGGTGCCTTTGGTTATTTGGCTATGCATACCTGGAATAAGAACATCAAGAGTAAAGCCAAAGATATATATTTTATCCAAGGCATGAGCAAATCTTTAACTTTAATGCCACATAATACATAATAATACATATGTGGTAAAATCTAGAATCCCTCCAAGAACTACACTTGCAGCCTTTGATTTATGCGCATGACATTCAAGCACTGTACACATTTTCAAAATCGTAGCAACTGGCCAGAAAATGGGGAGTGAAATAGAAATAAAGACTCTGCTTGTTTTCTGTTCCTCATTGTGTTATTGCAGATACAAACCGTCTACCAGCTGATCCTTTTTGGCACACCACACACATATACCGCCGCGCACGCACGCGCGCCACGCAAACCACGCCACGCCGCGCCGCGCCGCATATGCGTATGTCATCATTGGCCTGCATCAATATTCATTGAATCTGAAATTCTGACCCACTTGCTTGGTCCGAGACAGACAAGTGAGGGTATTACTTGGAGAATAATTGGTGTTGATAAACTACCTCTTCAGGCGCGGGTACATTGATTTGTGTTTGTGTAAGAGAAAATAACAGTGATAGATCTCAACACTTCACAAAGGGACCCAGCACGCATTTGAATAAAACATTGTGCATGGGAACGACATCGTTGAGGAAAGCCATTAAGTCTCAGATTAGTAGCAAGTGGTTGATGCAGTCAGTCGGTGTGCAATGTAGCTCTACACCACTCAAACAAACACATCAATGTGACTAACAGTGTGTGTCAACATGCTTCATGATTACAATGCTAATCCCAGAGCAACACACGGGAGACCACAGGAGATCATTACAATCAGACGAGGGGACTCAACTACGCAAATACTAGAATCTCACACACACACACACACACACACACACACACACACACACACACACACACACACACACACACACACACACACACACACACACTTCTCCATTTTACAGGCCATTGGTAAAATTATGTTTTTGGCAATCAGCACAATGTAAATGGATGCTGAAACTCTTGTTGTGCTTTGCTATTACACACACACACACACACACACATACACACACACACACACATACATACACACACACACAAACAATGCATCTCTGCAGTTGCTATTCAGGCACCAATTTTTATAGCGCTTCAGCGTTAATGTCATGTAAATGTGTTGTGAGTGTTAGAGATTTCATGGTGTGTTAGTGGAGGAGGGGGTGCCTGCGGGGTAGAGAAGAGGACTATGGTGTGTGCGCATGTGTGCATGAATGTGTGTCTGATCGTGCGCCGGGGACACAGTGTTCAGGTGTTGTACTCTTTTGGTTCCATGTCAAGACCCCTTTAGTTAGCACTTTTACATTTTTTTTTATCGTACGCTAACAGATGATGGTCATAATGATTGCATATGAATGTGAGAAAAGAAAAAGGAGAGCTGTATGATGGTGAGGTGGGGTTATCCTGAAGCCCCACTTATCACATATTCACAAAAAACTTAGAATCTCACAAAAACTAAAAATCTATTTTCATTGTGGTCCTGACAAATGTGGAAATTTGCCTTTGGGTGTTTAAAATCGCAATACATAAAATAAATAGCACAACATGCACAGTACAGACAACAATAACAGACATGGTTATAGTGTGAATAGTGTTTACGAATTTAGAAAAATTATTGCATTTGGTATGAAAGACCTTTTGTAAATATTCTTGGTTGCTGCAACAGCTTCCAGAGGGTGTGTTTTGAATTCTTTAAAAATGGGATGAACAGGATCAGACACAATTTGTCAGGCTTTTTTTTCACCTGTGTTGTTTCTGCTCTTTTTATAGGCCATGTTTGTTATTCTGGACAGTCTATTGGCGTTCAACATACCTTTTCTCCTTGCTTTGACTACTTTTCTTTTGTTGTTAACCCTTTTTTTATTTTAAATTTTCAGTACTGTAAGGTTTCCTAGGTTTACTACATGTGAAGCAGTAGGCCTCTGCACATCTTTAAACTAAATTAAGCTAAATCTATATTTGCTTTTATGAGGCATTTCCATTTTGACACTCTCCAAAGGAGAAAGAAGAACAATTTTCCTTTTTAGTCTGTCAGGGCTGTGTGTGTGTCAGAGAACCCCAAATTGCATGATTTACAGTAGCATACTCATATAACAGGACTTGGCAAAAAATAATCTGAATTATAGCAGAAAATATCGGCAAATGGCGATGGTTAGGATACATAAGCTGTTTTTGTTTACATAAACCACATTCTGATTAAAATAAAGCTATGATAGCAGCCTGTGGTTGATGGATTAAGCCGCTTTGTGTGACAGTAAGACCTGAAAGCATTAACATAGCACATTAATTATGTCATTACTAAATCTATCCTGTCTATTTGAAACAGACTTTGTGACATAATGTGCTATGTGCATCCTTGTTTCTGTTGTTGAACCCCCATTACTCCCAGATATTTTATTCTGCTGTACGATACTACACTTTGTTCAAACTACATACAGCAGCTATATCTGGACAGTTAATGCAGCACCTTACATGAACTTGTTGTGAAACAATGTTGAAACAATGTTGTGCAGATTTGGGATATAAGTACTTCTATGGCGCTGCACACCCTGGTTTCACACACACACACACACACACACACACACACACACACACACACACACACACACACACACACACACACACACACACACACACACACACACACACACACACACACACACACACACACACACATCATGGTACCATTGGGCTGTCCTCCAATATTAGTACACAATGCTTACGATGCTGTAGGACTGGATGCATGTCACACTGTCACAGCAGAGCAGAGGAGAACAGAGTGAGGAGGAGAGGAACAGGGATGCAGGGGCGGCTAATTTTGGATGCATGGCATGTGGAGTTAGGATAACCATCTTATCTGCTGCTCTCCTCCACCACACTTTTTGTTCAATTACCATTTACTGCAGAGAGAGCGAGAGAGATAGAGAGAGAGAGAGAGAGAGAGAGAGAGAGTGAGTGTGCCACAAAGAAAGAGAGGAAGAGGGAGAGAGAAAGGGAAAAGAGGAATAGAAGAGCAAGGGCAACGGAGGGAGAGGAGGAGGTGGAGGGGAGATGCTCAGGGATGCAGGGGATGAGGAAGTTGATGTTAAAGACTTGAAGAGAATTGAGGGAGTACGAAAACAGAGCGGGAGAGAGAAAAGGCAAAAACATTCTGTATACAGAGGTGGGGAGGGAGCAGAGGACGTGGGATGAGATGTGCTGCAGAGCTGGAAGCTAACGCACACTGTCACATAAAGGGGCCAGGTACAGTGTCCTGTCCTTACAGTACAGAAGTGTATACAACATGATCTCATGCTGTGCTTATAGGTTGAAATACTAATAAACATAAAAATCTGTGTGACATAAATTGCTTGTATAACAGCTTGCGTACATGCATGGTTTCTATTACAAAATACCGCCACTGTTTCTGCTTTGATGAGTGTCATGAGCTGTGAGTGTGGCTTTAAAATTTATTTTTTCAAACAGACTATTCCCAGCTCTCTGCATGGGGTCCCAACCGTACCAAATTGAGATACACAGAGATTTAGCTCGATTCCTGCACCCCCTTTAAAATCCTAATCCCTCCTCCCTATCTTTCTTCAACTGCCTTCTTCTACAGTCTTGCCGTGTCTCTCTCTCTCTCTGGCTGGGTCTGGCTCCAGTATACTGAGCAATTACAGAGATGATATCCACTGTCAGTCAGCAGCTCACAGATGAAGCTGGGCCTCTTTAACATGCTAATGGAATGCCAGATTCAATCAGGCCTTTGTATGGCAGAGGGGAGGGCAGCACTGCTCATTAAAAAATAAATCATAATAACAATGAGGCCCAGGCTGCAAAGGCAAGCAGCACCTTCGCGGGGGTGTTGAACTCTTCCTTGCTCTTACTCTCTGCTCTCCCTGAAAACACTCCTGGTCCGTTGTTCCTATTTTCTACCCATCCTCCCTTATCCCTCCATTATTCACACACGCCAAGCGGATGGTAGTGACCAGAATGAGAAAGAGAAGGAGAAGGAGGGAGGAGGAGGAGGAGGAGGAGGAGGAGGAGGAGGAGGAGGAGGAGGAGGAGGAAGAGGAGGAGGAGGAGGAGGAAGATGGTGTGTGACGGTGGACTCACTGAATCAAATCAGCACTCTGTCCTACCCACCTTTCTCAATCTTTCTTACACACACACACACACACACACACACACACACACACACACACACACACACACACACACACACACACACACACACACACACACACACACACACACACACACACACACTCTACATAGCTAATTTGTAGTCTTTCAGTTCACCAATTAGAGCACAAGGCCATCTCCAGGTCTTACATAACATCAAAACCCTGATGCACTAGCAGGAACGTTTTATTTGTTCAACCACTGAGACACTTAAATACTGTATTTACTGTGTGTCTGTAAACTCCTAATCAGAGGGCTCAGAATTGAGTGATAGCCTGTTGCTCAAGGTTAAAAAAATAGTTTGAAATTTTGGAAAATACTTTTATTTGCTTTCCAGCAGAGAGTTAGATGAGACGTTTGATGAGTCTGTAAGATACAGTAATATAAAGCTACAGCCAACAGCTTGTTTTCTTAGCTTAGCACAAAGACTATAAAAGGGGAAACAGCTAGCCCAGCTCTGTCCATCGATGTCAAAATCATACCAGCATCTCTAAAGCTCATTAATTAACACATTATGTATTATTTTTGTTTAATCGGTACATAAATTTGCAAAAAGGCATTCATTGACACTTATAGGGTGATATGAGGTCAACAATATAATATGGTTGTATATTATATGCAGGAGCAGCAAAGACATCACTGCAAAACATAGATTGACTACAGTATAGAGCAGAGATCTTCAACAGGGGGTCCGGGACCCCTAGGGGGTCCTCAGAGTCACTGCAGGGGGGCCTCCAAATTATTGTTAGTTTTTGTTTTGTTTTTTCAAAAAATGTAAAAGTCTTTACATGAATCCAACATATTATTAGCAAATATAAATCCCCACTGATGATGGGCTTACTTGTCTATAGGTAACGTTGTCACTATGAGGTAGCCATCCACAGTTAATCCCAAAGGATTCACTGTGCCACATTTATGTTGAGAATTAAAATCATGCCAACAATTATTATTTTGATAGATTAGTATTCTATGCACTAAAAAGGTATGTATAAAGGCTTTAGGCCGCCCTACACGTTATTGTAGGCCCAGTTTAATATCCAACTTAATTTTATAAAATATATGTAGTTAAGGGGTCCTTGGCTTAAAAAAGGTTGAAGACCCCTGGTATAGAGCATTACGCTCATGTATATGACCTAATAAGTCAACCCCCAATTAATGCTTCTGCAGGAAGTAGGAGAGACACTGCTGAAGTTAAGAAGAGAGAAACTTGCACTCTTGTGTTTTTTTTTTTTTTACTGTTGTATGTGTTTTTGGGGGTTGTGTGTTTGATACTTTGCATTGTTTCTGTATTTGCAGCATGTTTCTCATGAAACAGTTTTGGGCAGTTGTAGCGCGCTAGCCCTGGTTGTCCACCATAAGAAGAGATATCTGGACATTTCTATTTAAGTATTGGTTATTCTTATATTAGACCCTTGCGGCCTGGTATACAACAATGTATCTCAAACTCCATGATTCAGTAATGTCTCCAAATCCTTAATTAGTTCTCAGACTCCCTCAAGTGCCACATAATACATTATATTCACAGGCTGAGTAGTTTGTGTTACCAGTTAACTCATTTTGATGCAAGAATTCTGTGGAGTTGCCCTTTAACTCTCTTTTGGGCTGTGTGATCCTATGACCCTCCAGCTGTGGACCAGTGTTGCCCACGGCCAGGTGTCCCTGCAACCCTTGCTTTAGGTTATGTTATGAGTGTGACACTTCTATGACCATGCCTACAGTAAGGTCCTTTAATATTAATGTGAGATGAGGAAAGGCTCACATCAGTTTGTTTTGTTTCACAAGGGTGAACCTCTGATTCAGCTGTCAAATTTAACAAGCATATTGCACCACGTTCGTCTGATATCCTCATTACTCTCATTACTATGCTGCTTTGGATAGCTTTTCAAAAGCCCGGCGCTCCTTTCATCCATGGTATGCTCTGTTAAAAATCTTTCCATGGGGTGTGATTCATAGATGCTCACTTCCTTTTTATTCATCATGCATCAACACTGGACAATGCAAGTTTGTATGTGTAAGTGTGTGTGTCTTTATGTCCACGTGTCTATAGACCACAGATTTATTACAGCCAAGATCAACCAGAGCTCACTGAATAATGCATCACCTGCTATCATGGAAAAATATGCTGAATACGCCGCAGCTGAACTTGAAGGTATAGGAGGAGGTATGAAAAAGCATAAAGCTTGCTCTTGACTTAGCTTCAATGTATGACTCAGAGGGAAACCACTGTTCTCTACTTTCACAAATGAGCTCAGGTCCTGGTTCAATTAGGTTTCTGTCTTTCACTTTATGAGCTATGCCAGGGGAATTAGCATCCATGGGGGGAACTTTGTGTGTGTTTCACTTACACAGTCTCAATTACAATATGTTGGCTCACAATTTCAACCCCGGCGTTTTAAATTTCGGACGTTGTTTTAACCTTTAGAAATTCTCTGTGGCATGCCCTGATTCTCTGAGTGTGCACACCTCCCCAGCTGCCAGCAATTCTTTGCAGTGGGAAGTGATGGATGCTGAGTTAAACAAAAGTGTCATTTGTGGTCACACCAATGACAAGTGACATTACAGAAGAGGCCCCCCAGCACTTAAAGAGATTGGGCAGTGGTTGGATTGCTCAGGGATGAACAGAGAGCACCGTGTTAGAGGACATGCTCGTTTGTTGGGCTACTCCATATTCATAGACAGTATACTACTGCAGGGCTGAAATGAAAGCAGTGGCCGTCAACCACATAAGGTCTCCTCCCCCACTCTATTAGGCTGATAGCATATTGCCCTCTACCCTCCGTGGGGAATGGAAGTCAGTGAAATGGACAAACACTGCACAGGGGAACATTATGGTTGCTGGTCTTCAAAGAGCACAGGTACAGTGCATATTTTTTTAAATCTCCCACATCCCCCTCTCACCAACCCATCATGCCTCCTCCTTTTGTCTTCCCTTCAAGCAGAGGGGTCTAATCTCAGAGAGAATCTGGTGCCTTTGTTACCAACCCCCAAAGTGTATTTGGGTTGATCCACCTGTTTGTGGCTGAGCGATAGAATTCCATACCTGAGGGCAGGTTTCCAGGAGGTGCATGGGAATAAAGTTGCTGGCTATTGTTCCACCTGGGTGTGTGACCAACACCTCGAACAAGGGAAGAAGGGGAGGAGATGGGAGAGAAATGTGGGTTTGGGTGGGGGCTGGGTGGCAGGGAACAAGTAGGAGCGGATTTAAACAGGCTGGAGAGAGGCAGAAAGGTGAAGAATGTCACTTTGTCCTTTGTCCCTATCTCCCTTTTTTCTGTTTTTTCCCCCTCCATCTCTCACTCTCTGTGTTCCTTGTTGCAGTGCAGCCATATTCAGACAGCATTTTCCCTCCTTTTTCTACCATTGTAATAAGTCTAATCTCCCTCTGCTGCAGTGGATCACTGTCTTACAACAGACACAACAAAGCAATGCTTTGGTTACTCCTCATTCCAACAATCCATCCATCACTGGCTCAGACATCGCCTGTAGCCAGAGAGACATTCAGACACATCTCCACTGGACAACTCTGTGATCATCTTACACACCTGACTGGCCCTAGGCCAAGGGAGGAGCATTCATTACAAAAGGAAAATACATAAAAAGATAGAAACCTGAGAAAGAAAGAGAGCAGACATCAGGGAATTTAAAGGAGGACATTGGAGATGAAGGTGAAGCTTATTCTCTTTTTACAGTAACTGTTGGATGAGTCATTCATTTTATTCCCTATTAAGGTGACGTTAATTAAAGAAGTTGCTGGGCTTTACATAATTAAGTTACGGTAAACACATTTACATGTAACATAATTCTCCAACATAATCAGAATGACATTTATTGTCTTTATACCCAGGTACAATGAGACTTTGCAAGACTTCTCTCAATAAAAATAATTTAAATAATAATAAGTCTTTTTTGTTTTTTCCTTTACATCAGTGCTCCCTGGGTTGCCATACGTGTGGAAATATGCTAGTCTAGAGACTTAAAGGAATACTTGACTGAAAATATTTTGCGTATCAAATACTTTACACCTGTCACTTACTCCTCTGCTGAGGATGGCACCTTGTATTGTCAGCTTAAACGCACAGCAGCTACTATGTATTCCAACAGCAAAATTGATCAAATGTCCATACAGTAGAATCTTCTCATACCACTCAGCACCACAGCAAAATCCACTTTCCGGCAACCTACAGCTGCAGTCTGCAAAAAACAACAACACTAGGGATACCTTTCAAGCCAACAGACAGTGAGTATTTGTAAGAACGTCATAGATTTTGAGCGAAGTATGCCTTTAAAGGTCCAGGTTTACATTAGAATTAAAGGTACAATATGTAACATTTCTGCTTTAAAATGTCTAAAAACGACCATACCTATGTTATATATTTTATAGTTGTGTTCTTACACTATCCCAAAGGTTTCCACCAAATGTCAAGAGAAATCTGTTATTTTATTTTCAGACATGTTTCCTTTAGTTGCCCGTCAGTGGCGTCATATAACCTTTCACTGTGTAGTTACTCTAACTTCCGTCAGAACACTGGCACCAAGATGATACGTTCAGGAGTAATTGTAAATCATACAATGTCACAGAAAAAAAATACTTGTAACCGTAATACTGCTTTTTTTTTTGCCATACAGCATCATTTTGTGATTAATTACATCCCACTTTTTATCACAGTAATACAACAGAGACCTTATTTATTTTGAAAGTTCAATATCGATACCAGCTTAACGTTACTACAATGTGCTGGTTGACAAGTAGCTAACGTTGATGCTAATGCTTTGTGGGTAACATTATGAGGTTACAACATCGTTCAACATGCTAATAAAGTTATTTTTAGTATGACTGTTTCGACCACAGTTAACAGGACTGGGCTAATCCAAGAATAACTTCACTAGTAACGTTAACGTTAGCTGTATAGATAGACGATTAATCTAATGCTAATTTAGCCAGCTATCACACCCCGGTCTGTCTACCTTACTCCCCCGGCGCAGAGAGACTCAGTCGGGATGACAGCTGACAACAGCCCCAGGACATATAGCTAGCTAGCTAGTTACCGTTAGCCCCCAGTCAGCTATCAGCCAGCTACTTTCATTACAGCAACCCCCCGGCCAGAACTTATCTCCAGTGCCTGGTGCTTACGATGCTAACGGCAGTTTAATTAAACGTCGGGAAACAGACCGTATCAGACCCAGCACCAAGTCACAACAGCGGCCATCCATAGAGTTAGCTACATCTCCATAGCGCTACCGGTGTATGTGCCAAAAATCTCCTCCCTGCCGAATTTCTCCCCCCTTCACGTTTAGCTGTCTTTACGGTTAGCTAAATTAACCCGACAAAAGGTGGGTTAAGCACCAAAACAAAAAGTTAAGATTACTGAAAAGTGAAGGGGAGATAATTCCGGGCAGCTGGGAGATGTTCTGCTGCTGCACAACAGGCATCGAATGTCCTCGCCATCGCGACGATTTCCCCGACAATCCCCACCCACATCCGTCTCTCAGCCTTGTTTGGTAGCTAGCTAGCGTTACAACAAACCCCGTCCGCCCCGTTGTTGAAACCATCCAAAAGGTGACATTGATATGTGAAATAATTTGTGTTTTAGCTGCTGGCTACTGTTAGCTGGCTGGCTCACTAGCTAACTGGTCAGCTACAAATAAAATCTAATCAAGAAAAACGTAATTATGTTGGGGAAACTGCAGCTATTTTATTAGAATAACATGAATAAACGTAATGTGAATAAACTTGAATGGGTAAACTCATCCGTGAACTGATGCATTCTAACCGGCAGCGAAGGTGTTTAACACTAAAAACTCCCATAATTCCACGCAACTTCCCAACGTCATCAAAAGCCCAGTTATACCATCCATTGTTTTGGTTGAGAGACCCCTAGCGGCAGAAAGTTACATATTGTACGTTTAAGTAGAAGAGTTAAGAGTTAGCTCTGTAACCATGTGTGTCAGGGTTAATGCGTTAAAGTGTTGAATTAATATAAGCCTGTGCCCTAACACAGGTAACCATAAAGGGGTGTGTGTTTGTTCATATTTGTGTGTTTGTTTTGTGCTATCACTGTGACCCTCTCTGTGTGAACACTGCAGCACTGTGTGCCTTGTCTCCACAGTCAGACTGCGATGTTCTCTCTGTGTTTCCATCATCCCTGGCTGTCCCCTCCCATTAGCCCTGACAGCTATTTGTCTGTCATTACTGACCTCAAAAAAGCACAGCAACTCTCTCCTTCACCACACACACACACACATACACAGGCTGCATGCTAGCTGAGCCTTGCATTGCAAAATCATTCTGTGCCTGCACTATAGTTGAACTTAATTACATGGTACGGTTTCATTCATGTGCTTTAAAGATAAATATCACATTGGAATGTAATAGGACTGAGGTCAGGCATTCAGACATATTTTCATTAAGTCTATTAATCCTGTCCTGAATAGGTTGGTGCAAGTTGTAACAAGAAGCCCAACATAGGCTACTCTCCTTAAGTACCATCATTATCAGAGCTGCCATTGATTTAAGGTGGAACCAGAGTCAAACAGGATATCAGTCATGTGGGAAGAAATAGAACTGTATCATTTTACCAGCCCACCTTTACTGCCCTTGGACGGATAGATAATACAGAGCCAGTGTAAAAAGAAAGGAAAAATAGTGAGTCAAAGCATTTGTCTTTGCAAAGCTGATCGCAGCGCTCCAACATTTATCTACAGTATGAATCAGGAAGGTCACAACCTACTCAAGAGAGATCAGCCCACTAGATCCATGTGCACGTCTATTTACTTGTGTGTTGTACCAGCATACAATCCCTAAAGGTGCTGACACACCAAGGAGATTATCGGCCGTTGGACAGTCTGGTGAGGTCAGTGATTCGAGTCTGTTCGGTGTGTCCCGTGCCGTCGTCAGTCTGAAGGGCTGTCGCCGTTCATTTTGGCCAACCTGACATGTTCAGTCGGCGGCAGGGCAGTCGGGACTCACCCGGAAATGGGGAGCGGAATGAGATGACTAGAGTCTCTCAAAATCTGACGAAAATCTTTTAAACTGACCTTTGTTGAGCTGAAATGAAGACAGATTCAGCAACTGCATGGCCTATTTCTCGCTTAAAATGTTTTCAGAAACATGTTTCAGTGAACTATTTTAGTACAATATGAGATCGTATTCTGAACGGCCGCCATGACAGCCTGGCTTTGAATTTCCGGAGAAAACAAACCCATGTGGCGCGTTCGTCCAATCAGCTGCCGGTTTTCATGTTTTGGGCAACAATACAGATTAGCGCCGCCTGCTGTTATGGAGGCGTATTACACCTCGTCTCTTTGGTGTGTTCTGTGGCACTTTTTGCACCAACACGGGGAGACTGATCATTTCAACTGGCTTTTCTGTCAACGGTCGGCCGTCTGGTTGGTGTGTAAGCAGCTTTACACCACAAGTAACAAAAGCCAATAGCCTCTAAAAGTTCAGTTGCTGCCGGACAAGGAGCCAGCAGGAGGTTTATCTGGAAGATTAAAGGTGTGTGCGTCTGCTTCTGTGGCTTAAGCATGTGCATTGTTGGTTCTGGTGCATGGTTCTGGTATGTATTCTGGACACTGTGCATTGTGGAGTTGACGGTTGAAAGGCAAGGTAGGTATCAGAGGCAGGCTGTCTTGACCCTCATTCCATCCCATTATTTTTGCATCATGTCTTCTCCCTTAGCTCCCATCTTTCTTCTCTCCATTCCTCTTGGAATCCCCAGTCAGCTCCTCTGTGTCTACCAAACAGACAGACTGGCAATTAAATCCTCCCACCCTTAATTCAGCTACTTAGGAGAGATCAAGGTAGGATCTTATGGTGGGGCCTTTTTGGGCCTACCACTGTCATATTATCTCACTAGGGTGTCATTACCACCCCTTCCACTCTGTAATTATGCACAATACTTCCCTTTGGGAGAGACTGAAGGTTTACCCGGCCTTATTTGTGTGTAGCGTGTATATGAATGTGTAGTTTTTGTAGAGAGCTGGTGTGTGTCTGGTGTTTTTCATTATATGTGATTATTTTTGAGAAGCTGCTCTTGAAATGGACCTGTCTAAAAAGCTCTCTGATCAGATTGCAAAGGGTAACAGATTGAGTTTCTGATGTTTCCTGTGTGTTGTGGAAGGATGCTATGTGTGTGAGACTTTATATTTTGGAGGCTTTGATCACTCATTGAAAGCTGTTCTAACTTTGTTCAACCTTTTTGTTGTTGCTGCTTTAACATCCCAGCCACAGATCATACTGTAATACCACACACTCTGCTGTATTGCTTACAGTACAATGAGTTAGTAAAATGCTGTTCTCCAATTTGGTAGGTTGAGTAAAATGTAATGACCTACAATTAAGGAAGTTTAACACCCCCCCACTGATGCAGAAATATGTATACAGACACAAACATGTTGCCTGTGCAGTTGGCTACACTGATGCTCACAAACAAACATCATAAACAAAGCCAGAATTCATTTAACAGCCATTTAAATGCATTATATTTCACTACTGGCACTGTACTGTACTATAGGATACAGTATAGGGTTATTTGCAGTTTCGTGAATGTGTGTGTGTGTGTGTGTTCATTGTGTGTGTATGTGTTCATAACTCTCACTGCAGTGCGTATATTTGGAATAGATTAAGAATGAGAAATGTTCTGACTAATACTCAGCACTGTGCTGAAGTCTTGAGCATCCGCTGCATCATACAGACTTACACACACATTTACACACGCATGCACACACACACACACACACACACACACACACACACACACACACACACACACACACACACACACACACACACACACACACACACACCTAATTTGCCACATGAATGCAAACAGAGAAGCCAAATGGCATTTGAGGCAAGGAAACAAGTTTCAGCTTTCCTAGCTTCCCCGTGCATAATCCTCTCATTGGAGCGTAGCGTAACACCAGCAGTTCCAGGCAACAAATCAAACAGATCTTTATCTGCATCCACCTACATTGTATGCAAGTATTACAGTAACCTTCATAGGAAGCTGGGAATTAGCATACCATGATTAGAAAAGATGTTGACGATAAAGTTTGATAGGAACATGCAGTTTTTAAATTTCATAATAATTTTCAGCCTCTAAAATAAGAACTTGGAAGTGGCTGCTTTGAAGTTTACAGAGGGGCTCAGCAGCACACTCTTGTGGGCACTTAAAGTCATACCTGCTCAGGTTTTTTTGTGTTGCACGCTTGGTTGGCATGAAGGTGGAAAGCTTCACTATGTGAGCCTTGTAGCACTCAGTGTTTTCTCTGATGAAGTGCATCACTATGTGTGAGTCATAGGCTGTGAGTTCATAATCCATTCCGATCAGAGGCTGAGGCAGCTATCTGGTGGAAGGCTGCTGCTGCCACAGCTGTCTGTGAAGGGAGCATCCAGGAAGGTAAGCAGCTCAGGATACAGCCTCCAGACAAACACTCAGTGCTAATGACCTGCATAGCACTCTGTGCTGCAGATCTTGAGGTGACAGATGAGGAATCAGGTTGTTTTAAATGAATGTGAATATGTATACGTTGACATGTGGAGGCAAACTTAAAATGGTCAGCTGCATATTGATGGGCACAGGTATAGAGTCAGAGGAATGTTGCCTTTCATGTGCCTGGCTGGATAATCCTCTATATGTGTGAATGTGTGTGCATTGAGGTGAAAGTGTGTGTTAGAAAAGGTGAATGAAGTATTTTGGAACACTATGTGTGTGTGTGTGTGTGTGTGTGTGTGTGTGTGTGTGTGTGTGTGTGTGTGTGTGTGTGTGTGTGTGTGTGTGTGTGTGTGTGTGTGTGTGTGTGTGTGTGTTTCCAACACAAGTGTGTGTGCCTTTTTCTTTGTGCATTTGTGCAAGGCTTTTGGCCAGGCCTGTAATCCTGTTGATTGCGCTTGTGGTCAGGTAAATAGGAGGCACACAGTCCTGCTGGGCCCGAGACTGAAAGGGAGTACTGAATGTAACAGGGCCAAATGGTCATTCTTTGTCTCCTTCTCATACCCTGTGTTTGCACCCTGCCTCCACTACTGAAATGAATTGGCTATTCCTGTAGGCCTGGGCACAGCTGTTTTCAGGGCGGAATACACACCTAGCTGATGATGAGGGAGGCAAGGCATGAATGAGAGTGAGAGATGAGAGAGAGAGACGGTAAGAGAAATAGAGACAGATGGACAGATGGCCAGCCATTCGTAACACACTAAAACCAATATGAAACAGCAGACCAGCAGGGACATAACAGACAGATCAGACAGCTACACCTGACCATAAACATTGTAATAATAATAAGCCATTTATTAAGGTCACGAGAAGTCCCCTCCTCAGTGCTTATGAAATAGTCTGGCAACCCCAGTTTGGAGCTCTTCAATTAGTTAGTCAATGTGCAGACAGCCACCATCCTCTGAACTGTCAGATTTGGTCTGATGTTCTCTGTTGTTTGTGCATGGGAGACAGAGAGAGAGCGAGAGAGAGAAAAAAGGTTTGATGAGGGAGACTATGTTGGGGGATATGTTGAGGAAGCTCTCAGTGCAGCACCCGGTCTCTTTAAATCATCTCACTGACTCAGAGTTCTCTTAATAATGTATACATAAGTGGAGGGCAGGTTTTCTCAGGATTTAGAGCCAGCAGTTAGTCTGAAATCTCAATGCGCCCCAAACACTAGGTCGTTAAAATAAATTATGAACGTTGCACAGATAATCAATAAAGCTGATGCCTGACACAAAACTTTGAGATGCCAAAAAATATTTCTTAGTTGTCATTTCATTATGTTTATATTATGTCCTGTATTATCAAATGTATTGAATCTTATCAGTGTTTCTGTCTACATCAAACATATCAGCAGCATTAACTCGAAACTGACTATGTAGCCTAATGCTGATGTCACCCTCACCTTTGGGCCATGTGGAGGACAGGTGCCCGCTTCACGGCGCGGCAGAAAGGCAAGTTGGCAGCCTGACTGTTATCACATCTTTCTCCCTGTCTCTGCTGCCAACAACCCTGGCACATCTGTGCCTGTCCAGCATGCCCGGTGCCAACTACCCTGCTCCCATTGTTCTCTGCTGAATGCACCCAATGCCCATGGGAAAGAAGACTGAACACAGTGTGGCACAACACAGCCTGTTAGATAATCTCAAGACATGAAAAGATTCTCTTAGCCTAGATTCTAGAAACCGCTTTTTGTCTTGCATCGTAGACAAGGAAAACACACAATGGTGTTTTTCATATGTTTCCAGCTTCAGTTTAGACACTAACTGGAGTTAATACAATCCTGCATAAGCATAAAAACATTACATTGTATTGATGAAATCACATTTTATAATATACCAAACGGTATTTCGCTTTTCATGTGAAAATCATCATGCGGAGGAACCCTTTTAAACATCACATGTTTTGCTTTGATTGATTGATTTTGATTGACTGATCATGTATCTTAGTTTGAAATAGCTCCCCAGCTTTTGTTTTCACTATCATAATTATACTGCATCAAATCATAAGTATTGCATGAGGTGGGAAACACAGGCACAGGAAACACACAACAAAGGCAGTAACCATATGAAAATGCTATGATCCTCCATCTGTGTGTTATTTTCCTCCACTCGTTAGGCAAGTTAGGGAATTAAAATGTGCCACAGGAAGAAAGAGGATTGCGGAGCATTGATTTGTGTGTATGTATGTATATTTCTCTTTTGTATTCTCTCTTTATTCCCTTTTTATAGAGAAAATGAACAAAAAACACATAACCAAATATAATAATTATAAATACATTAACACCATATGAACCAGCATGGGTTTTTGAATATTTTGGAAAAGTGTAGGTGCTTACACACACACACACACACACACACACACACACACACACACACACACACACACACACACACACACACACACACACACACACACACACATACTATACTAAGACCCTTATTGCTGTAACATGCATTCCCTTGCCCTCAACACCGACCATTACACCTACATGCCTAACCAAAACCCTAAATGGAACTATAATCTAAACCTAAATCAAAATTCAATTCAAACCAAAAAGTTCCAAAACTCAGAATGGTAATCAGATCCGTAAAAGCTTACGCACACTTTAAATAAGCCACTGGCTGCAACACCAAGCCCTCTGGCGTTACCCTGCAGGCCTTTTAGGAGTTCTGCCCCTGCGAGCCTGGTAGGATTCCTGACAACAAAATCCAAATCGCTGTCTGAGTGCTCTCAGCTCCTCCAGTCTGGCCTGGTTTCCCACTCTGTCTCACACAGACATTCGCACAGAGTAGTGAGAAGAGAGTAAAGACCACTCCCCTGCCGGGATTTGAATTGCCCTTCAAGGGTCCTACTGTTAGCATCGCCCTGAGCAGGATTCAAATTCCGCCCTCGCCACGCCCTAACAACGCCCCCGGTCGGAATTTGAACCTCTGTCTCCTCGTGAAAGTCAATGGTGTTACCCACTAAGTTATCCAGCTGCTGGGTCTGTTTTTAATTTGTTAATCAGTTAGTTAATCAGAAAATACAAGTATTTATTACAGTAGTCAAGATTATGTCTTTAAATTGCTTGTTTTGTTTGACTGAAGGTTTTCAATTTACACAGATATAAAAGAGAGAAATCTTCACATTTGTTACAGCTGTGCATGGTAGCGATGCAGTGTAAACTTTGGCTATGGTTTTATTGTGTCATGTGGTTATCTTGTTCTGTTGTTACAAAACAGTTTTTAACAAAAAGAAAAGAAACACTTACAACTTATAATTGTATTAGCTCTGGCTCTAATGCAAGATTTTGTCACTGTGGAGAGTAGAGTCTGGTGGGACCACATACAAACATGCACTTATTCACACACACTACACAAACACACATATGCACAAAAACTTGTGCAGGTCACACAGGCACACTCCGGCTCCATACAGCGATTTGTTTGATTTACACTGTGGGAAGGTCCCCAAAGAGAGATTCAAATTAATGGGGTAATTACAAGAGAGAAGAAAGCAGCCACATTCTGATTTATGTACACTGACAAACACACACATGCACACAGTGTCCCCGATGGGACAGATTGTGTCTTTGCTCCAAGGACGACTGCTCCTCTCTCTTCTCTCTGGTCCTCAGCTCCATTAACTTCCTCAGCTTCTCCTGCTGCTGCAGAGACATGTTCTGCTCCCCGGTCAGCTAATCTCTCTGTTTGTCTGCCTGCCAGAGGCTGGCTGACCCACTGCCAGTAACAGTTTTCATGTTCAAGTGCAGACTCACTGGGGAGCTGCAAACATTACTACTGTGCAACTTCAGCTAACAGAGTCACTCCTTACAAGCAAAACACACGCACACATTCCTGCACAAAGAGCCCCAGACACGAATTCAGGCCATGTATCAACATGCGGTATAGTGTCATGACAAAAGCCGTCAAGAGGCAGTGTATTAGTCATGCTGTTAGTGGTGCAGCCCTGGAGGAGGAGCTGCCTTCATCAGTCATGGAGGAAGAGGTGGAGGAGAGAGCACCTATAGGATCTCCCATCCTCCCTCATCACAACAAACAGCATCTAGGAGGAGCTCAGCTTAAAAGACTGACTGAGAAGTTTGTGACTCTGCATATTTATAAAGAAAGTGTGAGTGAGACTTTCTATTGGGAACAACACACAAAACCACATTATATTTATGAGAGTGAAACGTTTAAGAGTGCTGAGTCAGCCGGCGATGGATGAGAGGAGTACAATCCACCAGCTGGAAGACCAACTGGCACTTGTTTATCATGGTGTAGTAGTATATAATAGTTGCGTGTGTGAGCATCAGTTTATGCATTCATACATGTGTACATTTGTGGTTTGTTCAGTGGAAGAGACTTACATGACCAACTAGAAGTAATGATGCAGTCCTCTCCACCTCGAGGCCCACAGATGCACGGCAGAAGGCAGCTGGGCTTCAGCTGAGACAGCACTTTCACTCAGTCTGACAAAGTCAATCTCTCTCCCTCTCTCTCTTTCTCGCCCGCTCTCTCTAATCCAAACTTTCTCGAGACTGCATCTGCTAACACCATATTCCTTCATGCGGAAGCCATATTATTTTCTCTGATCACATTCAGTTGACATAAAGCTTGATGAAAATGCAGAGGTGTCAAATAATGCACAAATAACCATTTGACAGCGTGGAAGCAGGTAGAAGCTAGTTGCAGCCGGAAAAGCAGCAGAGCGAGGGACAGCAAGTAAGGGAGCGAGAGTAGCTTAGAGCAATCCCAAAAAGGAGAGCAGCAAAGCTTTAAATCTTGGGGGAATTTGAAAGCCACAGAAATCCAGTTGCGGATATTAAGAAGCTTAATCTAAGAGCTTGCTGAGGCTGAGTTTTGCTGTGTGGGCCTCATCACTATCATCCTTGACAGAGGTTAAAGAGGAGACGTGGGGGGATAAGAAGGAGAGGAAGAGAAGACAGATGGGGGCAATGACGAGAATAGGGAGCATGTATCATTATGACAGCCTTGCATGCTTTTATGGGAGAATTAAACATTGACATTGTGACACAGTGGCACAGGTGTGCTGTGTGTGTGTGTGTGTGTGTGTGTGTGTGTGTGTGTGTGTGGAGGATACCCTTGCAGTGAGTGTGTTTTTGAACTTTTGCTGTTTCTGAAATCTGCTCAAAAAGCATGTTAGATACAGTCAAAGCCAGGGAGCATGTGTCAGACGTGAGCAGATGAATTAGTGTGCATGATTCGTTCATTCCATAATTGGACACAACAAAGTGATACAACTAGTGCACGAGTCAGGATGACATAAAGCAGCTCACGCTGAGATGAAACTCATTATCATCAAGCTACAGATGTCTCCCAGGAGAGGAGAGAGGAGAGAGGAGAGAGGAGAGAGGAGAGAGGAGAGAGGAGAAGAGTGTAGACTGGCAGGCAGGTGGATAAGAGAAATCCCCACAGCTTCTGTGGCATTATTTTCTTCTCTGTGGCATTCCTGCTTTATTTGATGTGAATGTCTTAGTATATTGAAATTCTTCGGTAATGTGAATTCTACAAAGAGAGAAACCCCTCAGTATCACAGCATTTGTGCATAGCTATGCGGCAGCACTTTGGCGCTTCAGTCTTGCCAACTTCTCAAGAAAAACAAGGATGTGTGCCCACAGCAATCATTCCAGGGGCCTTAATGGCACAAATGCTGCTTTTTCTCTCAGTTTAGAGATTACGTGTTCCACTGGAGTGCCACATAGTATTGCTGTGTATTCAGACAAATTGCTTTGCAATGCAATTATGGCTCATTGTGCTTTTGGAATTCAGTTGCAGATTTCAGGGAACAACATTATGCAATCTATAATAAGCTACACAATTCACTGAATTCTCTCCATCTCTCTATTTCTATTTTATACTTTATTTTAGGGCTGCACAATTAATCGAATTTTAATCACGATCACGATTTTGGCTTCCCACGATCAAATTTGTGTGATCGAGCGATATTTAAAATGCGTCATTCCGTTCATAGAACAGTTTTTGCAAAGCCAATCTAGCGCTCCATAAACCACTGTCTGATCACATGTCTCCATGAGCCAATCAGAGCTGTTCCCTGCCTGCACCGCGCAGCTTAGTTTCTAGATGTAGACAGTCACAGAGGACAGAGTAACGTGAGGAAAATTCCACAACAGGTAGCAGTCGGTCATCATAAGCCGGTCACAATGTTTACCAGTTTACCAGTAAACGCAACGTTTTGTCCCGTCTGTGTTTTTTTTCAGACAACAGCAGTGACCGGTGCTAGTTTGTGTCTTTTAGCTCATAGCTTTAGCAGCAGACTGTTGAATGTCCCGCTGTTGGAATCCTACAGTGAAATACAGATACACTACACTGTTTAGCAGTCAGCTACTACAGCTAACGCTACCTGCTGTATAATGTGTCATTAGTGTTTACTAGCGTGACATTCAGCGATGTTTATGTTGCCTCTAACGTGGGTTTCGGAGCATCAGAGCGCAACGCAGACATGTAAGTGGCAGTGTAATGAGCCACAGAAATCCGCGTAGCTATTTCGTCCGGTAGATACCAGGCACCACATGCGCCGTTAACGTGAACAGAAAATTGCGTTGCCTGTATCTTTCACGGCAAACATGCATGTGTGGAAAGCGGTCGCACAACAGCTGAAATGGCATACTCCTTCACAGTATCCTTCAATAAAGGAGGAATGTAGCACAATATGGATGTATTAGTAGGAATGTAGCACAATATGGATGTAAAAGCAGTTATAATTATATAATAAAATTAGTTTTGGCTAAAATCAACAAATAATCGTGATAATTAATCGTGATCTCAATATTGATCAAAATAATCGTGATTATAATTTTGGCCATAATCGTGCAGCCCTACTTTATTTAAGTGTTTTACCAAAAAGACAGTTGTTGCCACAGTAATTGTCAAAACAGACATTGAAACTGTTTTAATTCTATTTTACACAAATGAGTTGTAAGAATATGCCATGCATGTTTATCTACCTCTGTCTTTGTCTGTGCTTAGGAGGCATAAACCGGGCTGGGGCGGCGGTGCCGACGTTCTTGCGGACCTCCACGATGATCCAGCCCCACCTGGACATGAAGCCCTTCCTGCAGTTCCCCATGGATACCACCCCTCCTCCGCACAGCATGAACCTCTTCCACAACTTCAACACGGTGAGAGTTGACGCAGACACACAGACACAAACAAACAAACGCAAACAAACACACACATACTGCAGTCTTTTAACTCAACCATTGCAAAAAAGGAAAACACACAAGAGGAACCTGTCCATCCACGATATCTGGGAAACCTGTAGGCGTGCAGGACATGGTAATGTTTGTGTATTTACCTCCATATGTTATTACTGCCCATGTGTAACACATATGTATGTGCTTTGCACACACACAATATGCTTTAAATTGCCAAGGTGCTGCTGTATCCACATCAAGAATGCATGTTAGACAGGTCTCACTACAAGGCTAAGGGGCAGGGTATTCCTAAGAATGTACTATTTCATGTAAACACTATCCCATTCCTTAATCCAAAGCACAGAATGAAAGAGCAGTTCTAAGGCCATCCTTATAGCTGTGAACTTCAAACACCAAAGTTTGTTTGATGTGAAATTTATTTGAACGGAGAAGGATCTTCCTGTTTCCCCAGGTCCTGACTAACATCTTATCATTTAGATTAGACCGTAGAGACACTTTGCATTTCACCAACTCAGCATAGCGTGCCGCCTGTTCCTCCAGACTCCATTAGGAGACGTCAACACAACGTCAAAATCAGTGAACTTTGTATGTACTGTATGTGGGGCAATGCTATTCTTGGACCACGTCTGCAACAGAGTTATTCTCCACATGTGTCCGCCTGGTATATTTGACTGCAGTTTGCAAAGGTGCAACATAGCAATCCAATGTCACCAATTGGAAATATCTGACACATGCTTTGACCACGTATGATATCTGGCACATGTTTTGACCACGTATGATACTACAGGGATAGTTACAGCATGAGTCCAGACACTGTTGAACACATTTAACAATACAGTCATTTTAATAGCCCTCCATAGGCAATGACATAAGTGGAAGCATTCCCACGGATGTTAAAACTGCAGTGCATCCAGCAGACATGGATTAATAGAGATACTGAAATTACGCAGGCACTCAGTTTCCACTCTTGTGTCTGCTGGCACAGCCTTGAAATCACTCTTACTTGCTCCTCTTTATTCCATCTCACGCTGCCTCTGGAAGACTCCCTCTGAAGCTCTCTCTCTTTCTCTGCCTCATTCTGTAACATCCCTCTGCTCCCCATCCTCCCTTTCAGAACGTTAACTACGTCTGAAGGTCCACAGGGATGCTGTGAATGTTAATAGCTGTTGCTGCTGCTGATGACTGCGAGCCAGCACTAAGTGCTGTTTTACAGTGCAGTGGCCAGGAGATGGGGCCATAGAGCCTTGAAGGACAGTCTGACCTTATACTGTAGCTCCACTGCGTATTGACACTTACACATGGCCTTTGATGCTTTTACTACATTGCATTAAAAACAATGGAGAAATGACTGACTGATAGTACAGTTGATATTTGACTGAAAGGTATTAGGGAAGAGCATGTGATGCCTGAAACACATGTCTCAGTTGTTATAAGTATAGCACAGCTTCAGAATGCATCTTTGATCTGTAAACATGCAAAAATAAAAAACACAACTTTGTGTTCTGCTAATGAGGGCTCTGCCTTGGTGATTTCCTACGTGGTAATCGTGGCCCTCAGCTTAATTTAGTTTACAGGAAGACCTAGAGTAATAGAGTAGTAAAGTGTTTGCAGCTCTGTTTACATCACTGACAATATTGTATGGCTTGTTGGGCTTTTAGGCAAAATAATGTTTAAACAATCAGAGCATGACTCTGGTCGGTCCCATGTCTTTCATAGAACTATATAAATGGAAGGTAAACTAGGATGATTTCACATTAAAGGTACCATGCCTGCTGGTGCCTGTCTGCACCAACACAGTGTGATAAATATACTGTGTGATATGCACACTATTGCAATGAAGACACAGCATTATAGCAGCAGTAACATTAAGAAAAGCCCCTGCACTAAGCTAGCAGCTAGTTATTCTATCATTCTCTCTCATTAAGTGATCTGTGCTGAGCCTGAGTTTGTACAGTCTTAATGAGACTCACATTTAGGGTTATTAGCATCATAGCAGACGGATGGCCTCTCCTACAGCCATATACAGCTTTGATGGTCCTCTAATGTGATTTTTCCTCTACCTGCCTGTCCCGCCCAATGTGCCTTTAGACAGTGACAGAGCTGAATTATTTATCTGTAGCTGTAGCAGCTGGTCCTGATATAGACGCACGCTCACACACCTTTGAGCCAAGATGCATGCCCTGATGTGGGGTTGCTCAGGCTGCAAAGTCAGGAATTTCCGATGAGGGTGTCCAATCACGCAAAGCTGTGCACAGACTTGTTGAATCTCACTTGCTATCCATGCTCCTTTTATCTCTTTTCTCACTCTCCTTCTAAACTTATTCCATAGTGTTATTCCAGCACTATTCTCCATATTAATTAACTGACATTTCATCACACCTGTTGCCTCTGATCCACTAATCAGATTAGTAATCATTTAGAATGTGTTTTGGGGCTTTATTAGATGCACTGATGTCTGGCTGCAAGACATCACATATCTTCAAACCATTGTAGCAAGAAACCAGAGAAGAAGAGCATTTTGTGTGTGTGTGTGTGTGTGTGTGTGTGTGTGTGTGTGTGTGTGTGTGTGTGTGTGTGTGTGTGTGTGTGTGTGTGTGTGTGTGTGTGTGTGTGTTTATATGTGGTTTGGTTGGGGGTTGCTGGGCCGGGCAAAAGCTCAGAGTTGAACAGGAGGAGAGTGGGACACACAATCCTGGCTGCATCTGGACAGATCGAGTATGCATGAAAAAGGGGGGGAGAGAGAGAGAGAAGGGGAGGAGAAAACTGGAAAGCAGACTGAGGGAAATGCACTACAGGGAAGCGTGAGGCAGAGAGAGAGAAAGCAACTGAGAGGAGAGGAGAAGGAGGCTGAACAAAAGGAACAGGCACTTGTTAGGTGATGTGTCAGTGGAAAAAAAGAAAGTAAGGCAGAGATTTGAGAAAATCCTTACAGCAGACACTTACAGTACTTCTCCTCTTGCAGCATTTCAAAGAGAAGCAGAGAGTGCGCCCAAAGAGGGGAAACAAAGAAAACGTAGCTGGCAATGCATCACTCGGCACAAGTCTTTTTTTTTTTTTATTGACTTATGTATTCAGCATTGACAACCGACCAGGGGGCTGAATGAGTAAAGAAGGTGCACCACACAATCTCAATCTTGTACATGCTGAGGCTCAAACACACACCTCAGCCAGCAGCACACACACAGGAGGAACAATGCAGCTCCAAGCTTCTACAGACACAGAGGAGAAGAAGGTGAGTACCTAAATGCTTGGAGCTTTTTTTGTTTGTTTGTTTTTCACCCAACAGTGTCTTAATCTGGGCACAACACAAAAGTACTGAAGAATTTAGAGCCTCAAAGGGCTGTTTTTATCTGGCACAGTCCAGACTTTAGTGTGACTGCCAGAGTGGTCCCAATGAGAGTAACAGAACAGTGCATTCCTCTTTGGTTGCTTTTGTTGCAGAGAACTGATCAAACACACTACAGTAGAAGAAGAAAGCGGAACAAAGACAGAATGAAAGACTGAAAAATAAAGAATGGAGATAGGTTAAAGTGAAAGAAAAAGATGTCACTGAGTTGAGGTGCATACCGCTCTGCAGCGCCGGGAGATGCTTGGTTGCTCTTTGGGCTGTTTCTCCACAGAAGAAGCTCTGTGTTAACAAAAGGCATTAGGGTGTTTCGGTCTTAAGGCTCTGTGGAGCTGTTGATGTGACCGCTAAGTGATGCTAAAGTCAGAGGTCTGTGTGGTTTACTTACATCTGCCAGAGCTCTCACCACATACTCGAGCTGACATGTTTCCAAAACTCACTAATTCTACTTCTATTAATCTAAATGACAATATCTATTATTTGCTGATCAGATTTTAGAGATTAAAGTGATTTGAACTAATAATGCAGGCAACACAGCCAATTTGAAAGACAATTGCTGATTTTCGACTTGAGCGAGTTTTGGAAAATCCCTCTTCAGTTGCATCACAATGCTCTGCTTCTATTTCATGAGGACATGTTTTGGAGAACATTTGGGTAAGAGGCCATAAAAGCTGCTGTCCAAAAAGGCTTGTTGGCAGCTGGGTGGTGTTTTTAACAGCTGAATAGACTGGATGGATCATAGCCGACCCACACCCAGAGTACTGTATGACTGGCTGGGAAGAACCCATGATTCATGTACAGTTACTCCACCAAGACCTGTTCAGCTCTTGTTAAACTTGATGATGGGTCACAGCATGGAAACCCACATACAGTATTTAACACACAACTATGCAGTTATGTTTGTTTGGAATGTGGGAGTTGGGGTAACATTAGGCAGGAGTTTAAAAGATTTGATAAAAAACATGAGTTGATTTTTTGTTGTCTTCAGCTGGCTATTGCATGGTCACTGCTGAGGTATTCATGCAGTTGCACAGAAAGTGTTCATTGACCAATGTCATTGCTCAATGTCCGCCCATCTCCTTCTATTTATCTGAATTCATAGCAGCAGTCCAGCCTACACTTTAGGCTGTTTCTGGGGAGAGAAATGGAGAGAGTCATGGAACGTGGAGTGGAAAGAGAGCCAAATGAGATAAGAATGTGCGATGTGAGAATGTCCGGCCTGGGCCTCTCTCTCTCTCTCTCTCTCTCTCTCTCTCTCTCTCTCTCTCTCTCTCTCTCTCTCTCTCTCTCTCTTTCTCTCTCTCTCTCTCTGGGCTTGTTCCCATTTCTCCCTCCCTTTCTCTTTCTATCTGTTCCAGTCCGTCGTCCTCTCGCACTCTCTCAATCATTAGCTCCTCCAGATGGTGTGTTTTTGTACAGTCCTGTCACCCAGCTAAATGTCTCGGGCCTCCTCCCCATTTCTTTCATTCTCTGTTTACCCTGTTTCTTTGCAGTTGCCGAGTAACATGCACCGTGCAGAAACTGTAATTGTTTTTTGAGTTATAAGAATAGTCATTTTAAGCGCTCTTTGTGTCTCCGTCACTCCTCAGGCCAGAGTCTTGAGCCATTTGTGTTTTAGATGAGACTACATGGCTCTGGGTGCAAGATAGCTTAAGGGAAATTTGGTGATTGGCCAAATTAAACGTAGGAATGAGCTGAATTTAGTCTGTCGTCTGTCGGGCTCTCCAAACCAACAGACTTGCATCAGACTTGGAGTACTCTCTGGAACATTCCCTCAGTGCCTTATGAATTCAAAACACACAGCATCATATTCATTTTGCTTGTCAGGCCAGGACTTTTGTTTTTCTTCATTCCTTTTGCCTACCCATACAGTGCCACATCATATTATACATTTTGCCTGCTTTAGCTGTAGACATAGTGCTAGACAATTGTCTGTGGTGGAAATCCACACCAGCCATTGACTCCGCACTAATGCTAAGGTCAATTAACAATGATCGCTAGATAAATGCAGCTTCAAACATAGACAAATAATTGGAACAGAGCCCTTTTAAATGGGTACATGCAGGGCCTTGTGTGTCTGGGGCAGAGTTTAAGTGTGCGGCTTAGCCACTGTCACGTTGGAGAGCTCTTAAAGCGAGCAAGTTAAATTTATACGAGGTGCTTAACACCATGTAGATGATGGACGTCCCAGCTGAAACAATTAACACAGGGACAGCATGAAACTACAACCTGGTCAGGATCAGAAGCCTGAGCTTGGGTAGGATGGAACCGGTGTCTCAGCTAGCAACACGCCGTCAACACTGTTGACCACAGTTTGTTGAACATAAAAACAAACATACAGCAAACACTGGACTAACACTGTAAACACTCAAGGCTGTTGACTTCTAGAGTACAGAACTGTAGAAGTGGTAAGTGAGTATGAATGTTAGCTTACAGATTCCTCTCTTTCTCTGTCATTTTCTCTGTCAGATGGATCCGGTGCAGAAGGCCGTGATCAACCACACTTTTGGAGTTCCACTGATCAAGACAAAGCGGCCAGTCATCTCCTGTAACGTCTGCCAGATCCGCTTCAACTCAGAGGTAAAAAAAAACATAAAATAAACCCAACACTTACACAAAAAAACTTTTTCTTTAGGAATGTGTTGGAGGGCTTTCTATCCTGTTTGCTCCCCCAAGTGCGTGTATTGACACAGTGGATGTGGTACATTTGTTTGGGCTGTGTTTTGGCAGTTTTGACCCCGTTGGAATTTAATTTGTTTCAAGACGGTGTGGAGCTAGTAGAAGCAATAATCACTGCAGCACAAAACCGAGAGAGCTGCTGCAGAAGCCGAGAGGGAGAATTAGGATTTTTGCCTGCATTTTCAAGGAGATTTTCTCTTGCCCATCAATGTTAACATAGCTTGATTTAAGATATTCAACATTTGGGAAGTTAATTTCACACAAGCACGCCATCAAGTAAGAATCTCTTTAAAATGAAGTGTTTTTTTTCATGCATTTGTATAATTCTATCAATTAATTTTAACAGCAGTTTTATCTGTTTCTCCATATGGTGTAGTTTATTTCTAAACTCATAATGGGAGTTTAATGGCACGTTATACCCATGGGCAACTTGCATATATGACTGATGAGAAATGAAAGAAAACAAAAATCATATGGAAGTGTTTTATTTTTAGTTATGCAAACCCATTCTCATTCTTTTCTTCTTGCTGTGGACGAATCAGACAGACACATGACAACATCAGTGCCAAATGTCATGTGCGCAGAGTATAATTTGGCTGTGATGCTCTGTATTCAGTGGTGCAGACTTCAGGGCCAGGGCGTACATCCATCCATAATACACAACATTAAGGAGTGGACCGGTGCTATATATACTCCTCAGGTCTACAATCATGGTTTCCATGTGGTCAGGGAGCTGCAGGGCTGTAATCTTGAGCCTACTTTTTGCAGAGTTCTCTGCTGTATATCTTCATAGGCGCAGGAAGCAGTTAGACAAAGATGTTTATATGATGAAATACTTTGAGCCCCACAGCTAGCGGTCAAATAGAGGCTTCTTTAGTAAAGACATGTCCTGATGGATAAAGGTAAGCTATACAGTGAATCTGAATAATTTAAATATTTAACTAAATGGTTAAACTATGGTTTTAATGACAGAAAAAAAAGAAAGAAGAAGAGAAGCACCTAATTTGTCCATACTGTATTTTTGCCATCACATCCAGCCTAAAATTATAACCAAAACAAGCAAATGACTGTAGGTTGAGCAATTCTCACTGGAAAGTGTGCAAAGTAGGGTAATAAATACTGTGTATTGCAGTAGGCTGCACTTTACCTTTTTTTCTATTACTTCTGATATTTGCCATTTTTTGGCGTGAACCTAAGAATGATATCTGGCCAGGTATGCCCCTCCTCCTTACAGTACAATTAATACTATGAATAATTTTATTTTCCGTTTCTTTAACCAGGTAAAAATCTCTTAAGATTTAAATCTTAATTTCAAGAGATGCCGTGCCAAGAGGGCCGCAAAAAACATTGTTACAACAATAAACTGACTAATATAACTGTCACAAGCTACAAAAGAATGTAGAAAATATCTGGTGAGCATGCCATAAAAGAGTTTAGACCAGTTACTGTAAGATGCATACAGGTATGATTTTCTATCTCTAAAATAAAGATCTAAAATAAAGAAAGATGAATAAATGTGAAAGCATAGCATTTGGCCATGTCATGTTTATTTGTACACGTGTGAGAGGTAACAATTGGTGACTCCTACTGCAACCTTGGTCTATCTTCTGGCTTCCGACAGATAAAAGACATACAAATACACACATGTACACATGTAAATCCTCAGGATTATGATATGCAGGACTGCACCACCTCTCTGCTGTCATTGTCACTTTTGCTTCCAGTGTACACAAGCAAAAAGGCACACACTGCAGTATATCAGCAATGTCAAACTTGCAGCAGGCTGTGTGTAATTGGTGCTGTCCTGCACTTGGCTGGAGAAAAACTGTCCTTTATATCCCCATAGAATGACTCCCCACCCACGCTGTTCTCTTTTGCATACTGTCAAGTCAGGATGAGTATTTCATGGGTGAAGAAATACAGCGGGAAACATTATGAAGAATCCTGTGCCGCATTCCCTGCCTCATTTTTCCAGTCCGGGGCTATGTCTTGATAGAGAAAGATTATTTTGCCCTTGATGTTGACATTTCTCTGTTTTTATCTTACATCTGGGAGTTGATTGGGTTGTTTAGGTCAAAAAAAGCGATTGGGCTTACCATGTAATGTCATAATGAATGTATTTGTCTTCAAAGGATCTAGTTCTGCCTTCCTGCTCGCGCCCCATGCTCCCCTTATTTCGCGCATCATTTTGCCATCATTCATGCATCCCGGTTTGATCTTTCTCTCTGTGCCTCTTTCTTTCTCTGCCTGTCTCTCTCTCTCTCTCCCCCTCTTTCTATCTGTCTCCGTCTCCCATACTGCATTATTTACAGTGTGGAAATGCCTAAAATTGCCTGCCACTACTTATTATAAGATGCATTCGTCAAGGGCATGGATTAATGTCTGGCTCTGACAGCCCCAGTGCATCTTGGGAAAGTGGGAGAGAGGAGACTTGGAGGGGAAGGAGATGAGATGAGGAAAGGATCGGGGAAGGGTTTGTGCCCCACAGTCCCTGGGTCGTGTGATGGCGTGAGGTGTTAAATAGTAGTTTATGCACAATAACCTTGGTGGCGTGCTGCATTAGTGACATCATAGGCTCTGTAGTGCTGCATTGACCAGCGTCACTGCTGCAGCAAGACTATAGGCTGATATACATCCCTTATTCTCTTCTCTTTCCCCCGCCCCTCTCACTCTGTTTTTTTGCTTGTTTACTGTCCCAGTCTATATATTATTTTCTCTCACTTTGATCTTCCTCTCTTTTTTTCCTCTAACTCTTTTCCTCTATGTCTCATCTGGAGCTGCAGCCATACTGTAACATCACAGCTTTCCCTTCAGAATGATAGTCATGCTGGAAAGCATTTGCTCAGTTTGAACCCTCTGCATAATTAATCACAGGCTGATGTCATGAAGCTTTTCCTCTCTTGTCTCTTTTATATCATTCCCATTCTCAGTCCAGCTCTTTACATCATGTCTTGTAGTTCTGTATCCATATATCCTTCATCTTCCCTTGACTATCTTTACCTTCTCTTCATCCAGGACCTTACACTAATACTCAGCTGCTTGGCAATTGATCCTCTTGGCTTGGTTAGAGAGGTTAAGGGAGCCTGCTCTGTGGCGGCCTGCCATGCACCACCTATATCCTTCTATCTCCTCTCATTCCTTCTTTTATCTGTGATCAGATCCCACTTTGCACCCACAGCTCTCTCCACCTTGATCTACAGACTTTGCTAAAGCAGCTTCTTAAGACCCCTTTGACACAATATAGTTACAGAGAGTCTGCTATATCTAGAGCCCAGTTTGTCATCATGATTTACAAGAAACATGTGATCTTCTAAATCACTACAGCCACTGCCTCGGTTTACTGTGCCAGCACACATTATGGATGCCATCAGGCACACACATACAGCAAACATACACAAGCGGCCTACAAACATGCCCCCTGCCAATCTATCCCCACTCCTGAACCTGTGGTCAGTGTGATGTCCCAAGCCTTTCAGCACCTATGGCAGCTGCCAGACGCTCTTTAAGACCATCTCTCTCCCTGGCAACTAACTGTAATTCAGCCACTTAATAATCATCTTCATCACTGGCCCCTCGATAGCACATGACATAACATCTGCTCAGACAACCTACTTGTGGAGACAGCAGGGAGCTATCTGACTCAAGTGCCACACTGATTTGATGTGTCTCTATCAGTAAGGAGCCTTTTGTGCTTTTAATTGTGGGACACTTAAACCATGATAGAGGGGAGATAAAGAACGGGTGAACAGATGGCAAATAGTATTACATGAATACCCCCTGCCCACCTATGTTTGTGTGTCTGTGTTTCAAACTTACCATACTGTGAAGCTAGACTGCTGGCGACAGCTCAGTATAACCCTGCATCTCATCTGCCATGTTGTCCCAGACCCACATAGCTCTGTGCAGACACACAAACATACACAGACTAGAGACAGACCCCCCCCCTGGTAGTCTCCTGACAAATGACTCGCCTCTGTTGTTTACTCTCTGAACAAACATATTAGCTAGTAGCTAGCCTTTCATCAGGAGATTAGCCACACTAGCTTCTGTAATAGATCTCTGTGCCATTTTTTTTCTTTGTTGGAATGCAGGATGATCTCCAGTCCCTGAAAACCTCCACACTCTGCATCCCCATTTTATCTTTCTATGAGATATTACAGACAGGGTCTTAGCTGGCATGTACTAGCTATATACATATGTATAAGTCTGGGATTTCACAAGAGCCTGACCCTGTTCAGTGAGCAGCTGAAGGCGATCACAGAATTTATGACGTATGCCAGCCTCCAACTGATAATGTGTACTGTAATAATGTGCGTGTGTTGTAGAAGGAAGGGGAGTGTCAGGGCGGGACTTATGAGCCCTCCAGGCAGATAGTGTGGCATCTCACTGACCCCGAGTTCAACTCCCCTTGGTATGTCTGTCAGCATGGTTGTAGAAATAAAAGCTGGATCCAAGTACTGTCACATTGTACGTATGTAGAGGATGTATGTCAAAACTTTGAGCTGAGCAGTTATGCCCAATGTAGACAAACGGATGATCCGGAGATGTTTTGTTAGACTCAATGTACTGCAGGATAATCTATTGCTAATTTGAAAACCTATAAGACAATAAGATGACTAAATAACAAGGGGGCAGGTCTATGTCTTGAATGTCTCCATCACTGCATCTTTTTGTTCCCAAGCTTGTAATCCATAACCTGCCTGCTGTCTGTGGCTCCAGTCCCCAGAGTATATTAAATAACATGTGATCACAATGACATGTGTGTGCAGTGCTATGGTGTGGTGTCACAGTGAGTCTAATCCAACCTGCAATGTTTTATTCACCTGTTGGTGTAAACTTACAACATGCACTTTTTTTTGTTGCTTCATGTTCTCCTATAGAGCCAGGCAGAAGCCCATTACAAAGGAAACCGGCATGCCAGGAGAATCAAGGGCATCGAGACCTCTAAGAGTCGCCCTCAGGAGGGGGATAAGCATCATACTGTGCCCCCCACCTCCTCCCCTTCGCCGCCCGGAGTCCCTGGCACTGCACCAGACAGCGAGCCCAGCAAAGCGGGTGAGACAGCAGAAAATATTATCAGGACTAGAAACAGAGAAAGTGCATGTGCGAATTTTGAGATAATCATTTCAATCCATGCAGGATGTTTAGAGGCTTATCATACAGCTGGAAAATGAAATGGAAGATATGCAAGAATAACAAAGGCATTTAATCACTGTGGCTTTGCAGTGTTTTGTTTTTCTTGTGAGCATCTCAGCTCTCTGTGTGGTCTGATGTGGTTGCAGCAGAGCTTATGGTCAACAACACAGTCACACAAACCTCATGAACTATTTGCACTTTGACAGTCGTGTCTCATATTCTTTCTTTCTAAAACTGTTAGGTGCCAGGACCTTAGACTAGACTTTGACCTTAGACAGTTTGATTATCTGCTTTATTTGGAGATCGCAGTGATAGTTATAGTGAATTTGAATTCAGAATACTGAGAAAGTAACTTTAAAAGTGGGACATAGATGAAGCAAATTACATTAAGAAATCAAAGCAGTGGGTCCAAGTCTGTCTGAATGCAGCTACAATTAGTAAGTTCTGGCAAATGCTTAATGAAAACAGCTGATGATCAGATGACTTAAGTAAAGTAGGTTTATAGAAAAATTCATCTTAAAACAGAAGTCTGACCCCATTTTCCAATAGATTAAAAAGCCCAAATTAAAACGCTAGCACACATTTAACCAAATATATAATATTCAACAGTGGTGAAAAGTAACTGAGTACATTTACTCAAGAACTGCATACAATTTTGAGAAATTTGTACTTTATTTGTGTATTTCCATTTTATTTTTCTACTCCACTACATCTCAGAGGGAAATATTGCACTTTTTACCCCATTACATTTATTTGACAGCGTTATTTAATTTGCAAGTTTAGATTAATACAAAATAAAAATAAACTAATACATTATTATATATTATACATGTTCAATACCTAGCAATATATACAGGAATTGAAATTATCTTCACCTTTACCAGTTGCCTAATTAAAGTCATGTACACATTAATGCCTCAATAATTAGGATCTAATAATATAATACAATTTTCTGAAATGGGCCATTCTGTGTAATGATTACTTTTACTTCTGGTACTTCAAGTATATTTTGGTGCTGATACTTTATATCACTGAAGTAATATTTTGAATGCATACATTTCCTTGTAACAGTCCAACAACAACAGTGTTGTTTTGAGTGTACATATGCATCAATGCTTTGTTCAGCTCAGCTCTGTTAAACTGGGATGGTGTCTATCTATTTACACTCAGAGCAGAAACATGGTGGTTTCTTGGCATCTTTTCAAAGAACACCACTGTGGTGTGCATATATTTGTGTATGTTGCACACTCCTGAGTGAGTTATTGAGAAGATGAAACATCATCTGCCACAGAGTCAAAATAGACCATGTTGCCTGAGCTCTGGGTGGTAGCAATGAGTGCTAAGACTGATTAAGAAAAATAAAGATGACTCCATTGTGAAAGAGTTTGACCAGAATCTAAGCCAGCATCTGAAAGGACAGAGACAGCCGATGATCTGACTTTAATGAAGAGTAATTCCCTACTACGTCCGCTACTCGTCCGCTACTCGTCAGTGTCATTCGTTGGCGAGCCCGCTCTCTATGTTATAGTTCAGGTTTTAAAAGGTGTATTTACAAAATGTTGTGTTATGGGAAACAAGAAAACGTCTCTTTAACCAAACTCACTAGGAATCTGTCTTCCAAAATGTTTGTCTCCAGCGTGTGTGGCCTGTAGCGTCTTCTTGAAGCTCTCCGCCTCTACTTCCTGAATCAATTCCTCAATCCATTTCCACACACCTGTAATGGCTGGGTTAAATCAGATCAACAACACCACACCCTCCTCATGTGCCATGTCAGCTAACCACGCCCCCTTCTTTAAAGAAACGTGGCTGATTTCATAACACCACTGTCCTTGAATCAAACATGAGGCTGAATAGACCAGCCATGTTTTGGTGACATTTACAAAGGTTTCTGTAGCTGACTGTTTACCAGATATTTCCACCTTATTGACGGGAGGGCAGAGCAAACATGATAAATGAATGAAAAGATGAAACACAAGTACAATAAAGGCCAAAATGCAACACACCAGAGCAAAGACATTAGCATTTCACTGTCTTAGACTCTGCATAAAAATAACACTTAAGATATTTTTCTAGCTGATCCCAGAGTAGTAAGAGGGCCAGTCCTTTCCACTCTCCTTTCCTCATGGGGGATATGAGATCAGCTCCAGGCCTGTCGCCATTAGTGAGACTTCATGGGGCGAACTCCAAAAGCATGAGAAGCCAAAACAAGCCTGCCATGACGAGATATGAAAGTAGCAACATGTGAAAGAATGCCTTTTTCCATCCAAGCCTCTTTCTCGTGACCCTGGAACCCTTTCTCTTCCTGGTCGGCCTCTACGCTTGCTTGTTTGTGAGTGAATGACTGTGTGTGTGTAGTATGCATGTCCTCAGCGTGATCCTGTCCCATTGCTTCGTGGTAGGTGGAAAGATCTCAGGCAGCTGTGCGTGGCCTTAACTGGGAAAGCAGCGTCTGGAGGACGGACACTGGTTTGGTCTGTGGACACTAACATGGGTCACTCTAGGGCAGATACTCTGAAACTGACAAACACACATAGGCTGTAATGCATTCACACACATACACAAACAATGTGGTCAGGCACATGCAAGCACAAAGATGGAAGGACGAGGAGATTTCCCACAGTGCAAATCTATTACAACACGGAGCAGCATTTGTTGTTGACTGAGTGATTTTTCCTGTGAATGGTTCATTTGTTGATCTGGGATTTTACGCAATATGACAGTCTTCTGAGACATTCAGATATGATACAGTCAAAGTACAGTCTAGTATTGGTATGATGACCTTCTCTTTTATACTGCATCACTTCTCCTTAACATATCAAATGCAGTCAGCAGTGATGGCCGTAATCAGGACATATTGAGCCCTTGCTGAAGGATAAAACAGTTGAAAGGTCAGTTATTGCAGTGCTGTTACCTTACGGCTCTCAGAACAGGTCACAAGGTTTCTGTACAGAGATGCCCTGCAAAGAGGGGGCCATTGGCTTTGGAGGATTTTGCCTGGTAAAGTGAGGGTTTGGCTGAGTGATTGAGAGACAGCTGTCTACTTGGAGAGAAACTCTTCTCTTCCCTCCCTCCTTCCCCGGCTGTCTGACACTCCCACTCTATTGAAGGACACTGTTAAATCCACCCTGATATTATGGCTCTCTTTAAGTCCACACAAAAACTCTCACAGGCACACACACACCCAAGGTCAATTAAACAGATGACTTTCATGTGAGGGCTAGGGTTTCATGGCTATGAGGTGACTATAGTATTGAGTTACAAAGACCTGAAAGGCTTTTCATGCACTGTCTATATTTGTTGTTAGTCTTGAAGTTTTCTGGGGATTTTGTTATCTGAAGTGAGATATTTGACTAAATCAACCTGAAATAATTAACATAGGTATCTAATACACATAATTGTGTGTGTGTGTGTGTGTGTGTGTGTGTGTGTGTGTGTGTGTGTGTGTGTGTGTGTGTGTGTGTGTGTGTGTGTGTGTGTGTGTGTGTGTGTGTGTGTGTGTGTGTGTGACTCAGAGTTAGGCTGCAGGCCAGACTGGAAAAAAGGCACCCAACTGCATTATCAATGAGGCTCGGCTCTCGTAGGGCAAGCATTGGGTTTCTTAACTCGTTAAACATTAAGAATGGGCATCATACCCACACAGTCAATACACCAGTCCTCTTAAACCTCCTGTTTTTTTTGCTGGAACAGAGTCTCACAATACTTAAGACTCACAATCACAATAATGCAACACTCTGTAATCTGTTTACCTTGGTTTAAATTGCACCACTTTCATTCGACATTTGAAATAAACAAAGCATATCCAACACTGCACTATGTTCCACCTACACCTAGGATTGTTTATGGCAATAACGCTGTTGTTCTGCTTTCAGCTTTACATTTTATTTAACAGCAAAAAGCTTATTTGTTGTCTGGTTCCCGACCCTATGGGATCACTTACATTCTCATTTGCTTACATAGGCACTCCTTAATACACTGCCTTCCACACTAATTCCACAATCAGATATGTTTTACATTTCCAAGAAGCTATCGCTGACTAGACAAAATGTCACACTCAAGGAATAAGTATGAACTTTGACTCTTGCAGCAAACAACGGAAGTGGTTTTGGTCTGAATCTTAATGAGTCTGTATTAAATCTCACGGCTTTATCAACAAAAAATCTCCCCATGGAATGCATACTATACATAGCTTTAATTTCCTGAGGTGGATTAAGGCAATGCAGACACACCAGGCTATAGTGTAAAGCATCTGGACTGAGTTATCTCCCTCTGCTGACCTTTCCCAGTGAATAATGCCTTCTTCTGTTTGGCTATGAGGCCAGCTAGCAGGGAAGAAGGTCAGTTAACTCCCTTATCAATGTTTAATTAAACTTAAAGTATATCCCTAGATTCAAATAATTCTGACAGTGGGATTCTCAGGGCAAGAAAAATACAGCAATTTGTCTTCGCTACTCTGAGAGAATAGCAAATCTAAAATGAATGTTTCATGCTTTTCATTTTAGTCAGTAAATATGACATAAACAAACACTTTGCTGCTCAGTGAGATACATAATTTTGGGTTGCTGAGACAGACAGTGAATAACTGTGGTTATGGAGGCCCCGAGGGGTTAGCCTCAAGCTGAATTTGTTGTAAGGGGGATGAGTGTAGGAGGCATTTACTGTGGTATGAGGTGAAACAGTGACTGGATGTGATGATTTGGTAAAGCAAACCTCCAGGCCATCATCAATCATGAAATCTCTCATTACTATTTGGCCAACCACCTCTATTCTTCCCACTTGATTTTAACTCAAATCACATGTTGGACACTGTGGATTAGGGGTTTGTTTGTCGACATTGTAATGAAACTGTGTGTCTGTGTACGTGCCTGTGTGTGGGCAAAATTCAACAACAGTACTAGAGAGAACTACTTTAGCTTCTCTATCTTTCTGCCGCCATGCACTTGTAGGTACAAGCACTGCAATCAACCTAACCATCTCAGGCAGCGGTGTAGCAAAGTAAGGATATTGTGAGTCACAAACCTCTCCATTAGAGCACTACCCCTCACACTGTACTTTGATCCAGACCTGGTTTATGGACTTCTCAATGCCATAAAGAGTCAGAGTAAGAATTTTTTTCTTTTTATCAAAACATCTGTTTGACAAACGCTTTGTGCAGCCAGCAGCCTTGCAGCTGGAAACTTACCATATGGAAAGAGAGGGAATTTTGATCTTGGAAAGCAGTGGAATGGAAAGCACTCACAATGGCATCTTCATCAGAGATGATGCAATCGAGTAGCCACAGCAACTATACATTACACAAATGATTCTGTAGTCACATAAGACTCACAGGGTGAAACAAAAACATAAATATATCACGACCCCTATGGACTCTGCCATGTGACAAAATGACAAAGCATGTGGTAATCCTTAAAAGGATATTGAGCTGTTAAAGTCAATATTTGTTTTCTTCCCAGAAATACTCCATGGTATCCCTTTAATACCATAATCTTGTGGGGCTTTTCCATTGCATGCCCTCAGCGCTACATCCTGTGGAGTTTGGACGAGGGCCTGCTGGTCCCTGCTGATGGGGAGAGTTCTGAATACCCCACCCAAATTTAGAGGGTCTTTTTCAGCCAACACCCATTGCTTAGTGAATACTGAAGGCATTGCATATGGGAGTGGTTTACCAGAGACATGTGTATGGAAATGTATTTATAAAACATGTTCTGTGATGGAAAAAGAAAAAGTCACCGTCATGCAATTTTAAATATGCAACAATAAAAAATTAAGATACAGAGAGCTAACAGAAGGAAAGTAAGCAGAGAGTGAGAGGATTGCTTACTTAATATTTCCTTTGCCCTGGTGACAAAGCAAGTGCAATTTTGCTTTAAACCCAGCCAAAAACAACAGGTGTGAGTCAAAGCATGCACAGGCTGTGGTATCTGTTTCCTATTTCTCCCTTCAAGAAACATTTCAATAAGATGAGGCCACATCAGTGAAAGATAAAAGAAGAAGAAAGAAGAAGAAAACTTCAATAAGTCTAAAAACATATGCCCTTGGCTTTATATGGGACATAGGTTTTCCTCCTCTGATTCACTTTCTTGTAACTCAAATTAAAAGGAACTCTTTTTAACCAATTATGGCCTATAGGCTACAGTATAGGAAATAAAAAGCACTTCAGTCTTTAAGCGCTTTATGTTGGTTTGTCTGATCTACGCAGCAGGCAGTGCTATCCACATTCGACTGGGAGTGGTGAGCGATGTGGTTTAACATAGCAGAGAGTTTATGTCAGGGGTACTTTGCTACACTGCTGAGTTTAAAGACAATGAAGTCAATAGTAAAACACTTTATTGTTTGAGTTATGTACTTTTTGGACCACAAAAAAGTGATGTGATCTTTCTCCATATGGCATTTATTCTATTTCTTTGTTTGTTTCTCTTTTTGTTTTTGCAGATGAAACACGGCCTCTGTCACAGTTAAACAGTCCCCTGCTGGTCCCAGGGCCGCTGCTGGCCCCAGGGCCGCTGCTGGCCCCGGGGCCCCTTCTCCCTCTTACAACCCCGCCTACCCCACCCATAGACTCCCCCATCCCCTCGGTGTGCCCCCTTCTGCCCACCCACACTCCTCCAATGATCCCCCCTTCCTCATCCTCCCCAGGCTGCGGCACTGGCAGCGCCAGCTCAGAGCAACCCGGATCTGGACCCCCAGTTTCAGGAGCTGCCGGCACCACGGCCTCCAGCCCGGCCAATCCAGAGACAGAGGAGGACAAGGCCAAGAAGCTGCTGTACTGCTCACTGTGCAAGGTGGCTGTCAATTCCTTGTCACAGCTGGAGGCCCACAACAAAGGTGGGTTCTGCGTTGATATTGCTCAGCTTCTGCACACTCTGAAATTCGCTGGTAAGCAAACCATGTGGGATTAACTTTGATGTTCTTGGATATTCTGTTGATGAAATATGAGTTTCTGGAGATGGAACCTTTCTGTGGTTGAATTCTTCTCTGCTCAAACCACACTGTTGTTGTTGTTGTTGTTGTTGTTGTTTTTGCTGCTGGAAACAAAATGTCTCACTCATGTGTCAGAGGAATTTTGCCAAAAAAGACCCATATAGCAACTTCTAAATATTATGACATTCTATTTAAAAAATACTCTAAAAGTGTAAATAATGTGCAATGGCTGTAAATGTAATAATGCATTTCTAGATGATGAGAAGACATTAGTGGCCTCAGAGAAAACCAAAAACTGGTCAGTTTAAGAGACGAAATTCATTGAAAAACAACATTCACAACTACTGCTTTGAAAATAATTTGACATATTCGCATTTTGGAAAATAAGATATTTTCTTCATCAACAATATTACATATTGTAACTGAAGATTTGTAGTTATGTAATAACACTTCCTATTAAATGATCAGTTAAATTACATTTATAAGTCAACATTTTATATATATATATATATATATATATATATATATATATATATATATATAGGCATTGTGTGTGTGTGTGGGTGGGTGTTTCTGTGTGTGTGTGTGTGTGCCCACACTCTCATGCAGCACTCTGCTAACACACTCCACTTTCTTCACACATACAAGACATGATTATAAAAAAAAAAAATACTCTCCCCCACTTAAAGATTCATCATGTCTTATCATTTGCAGAACGCAGCATAAAAACGGCTCTCCATAGCCTGAAGCCTTCCACTTGAAAAGGTTGCAGAGGAGGATGGTTAAGGCGGGTAACCACTGCATGAGGGAATAAGAGAAAAATATGTTATGTGGCTGAGCTTACCACAATACCAGCCTCAACGTTCTGCCAGACAGCTTTCACACATGACAACACTTTCTTAGGGCTCCAAATACCCCTGAGGTGCACACTGTCTGCTTTAATCCTTTATTCCCTACCGACTTAGCTCTCCCTGTGACCATTTGTCTCTGTGAGGACAGTTTGTATCTGCTGAACTCCTCTCTTAATTATTTATACACTCTCCTACACAGAAGAAAAAACTACAGAGACACAGACATTGAGGGACTGACCCCACATCAGTGTAACTGTATCCCATTTACCTTGAGTAATGTTTGGCGAGCCAGCTCAGCCAGACATTAAAGCAGCCAACAAATACCTCTTACAGTTGGATACAGTATTACAGTAATCAATAAAAGTGCAATCACGGCCACCATTATGGTTGGATTAACCTCTGGAAGGCTTTTGGAATTTGTGCTTTATCAGGCGCCTATTAATTGTTTATCCGTCTAACAACTACTGCAATACATTTGTGTTACATATGCCTACTAGCGTGATTACGACATACATACAAATTTAAGTATAAAAGGAGATCACACACATACTACAGCTTCTAAACATGCCCCTGAGTCACAGCCTGCTGTCAGCTACTTGGCTCCAAAGTTCAACCGCTGAATGACAGAGTTGAAACAGTTGAAACTCTATGAGGGAAACAATCTGGAAACAATCACCCTCACTCATTCTCAAAATCAAAACTGTGCATGTTAGCGGGGTTCAAAAAATAAGAGCATATGTCATGCAGACACATGAGCAGCATGCGTGTCACGGAATGAACAGCAATAAAAAAAAATAATGATGTTTATGTAATGTTATTTCAACCGTTTTCTGTTAACCCATTTCCTATTTCTTAGTTTTCAAATGTGACTTGTCTGCTTGTGTGTTGGTTTACACTATGAGTCAACCTTAGCACTGGGCCATCCATTGTCAGACCAAAATAGAACAAAGGCAAAAACAGACAACCCAAGAGCACATTTTCTGGCCACGAGCGAAATCCGTCATTCCAGCCCTTTCCTCCCCAATGGAACCCACAGCCTCTATGTTCCCCACCAGCCACCCTACCCTGACCATTACTCTCTCTTCTGTAACCTTAACTCTGTTCAAAGGGATTTCAGACTGAGTGACTCAAAGGTAGAGCCAAAGACAGTGGGATGCTTTACTTTGTGAGCAGAGAGGCAAAGGGGTCGATGGGGGGGCATGACTAAACGTTTTCAGCCAAGAACAAAATGTGTGATTATTTAATGAGAAAGTATTCTGGTACACTCTATGGTGTGCTGCTTTGCAGACCACTTGAAAGGGAAAATAATGTGCAAGAGCACCTTTCTGTATGCTGTCTGCTTTGCAAATTCAGCCCCCTGGAGTGGGATTTGTTCAAATTAAGAAAATACTGCATATAGAAATACTTCATGTAAATGTATGAAATATGAATCCCCACAGTTTAGAATCTCTTGTAAATTCCTTTTTTCAGCTGGTGGACATCTTTTATTGACAACATCTGACAGAATATAATTTTTGAATTGCTGAATATGTAAGAATATGTTTTTATTCTGCCTGGAATCATGATTGTATTAATAGCAGGGCGTTGGGTGGACTCTGAGGAATCTGACAATTACGAGCCATGAGTTCATATGTACATTTTTACTACTTGGTATTGCCAAGAAAAACATCTGTTGTGTTTTTTATGTAATTGGTTTGTGTGTAGTGTAACATACCAATCTGTAATGAAACAAGGGCCCCTTTTTTGATTGCTCAGCAGTATGAATGATGTGTTATACAGCATAAACCTCATTCAGAATCCGATAATAGAATAAATATCTGGATTTTTACCCAGTATGACAAAAGGCAGAAAGAAAAATAGTAAAATAGTGCAATTTCATCACATACAGTATATGAATATTTAGTGAAGCAGTAAAAAGTGCAGGTGTCATGATCAGCGGAGCAAATGTCTGACTGCAAATCCATCCTAAGACCAGACAAACCGGCCTTAAATTTCAAAATGTAGACATTTGCAGTCAAAATGACTGATCTTGACAGTGAGGGTTCAGTGGTCCAGCGCTGTCATTGCATCATAATATAATTTACTAATATAATTTACTACAGTGCACACTGTATGATTGTATCTCACCAACTCCACTGATCAAACACTATCAACCAGTTATTGTAATATTCACATTGGAGAGGGCTTTGAGTTCATCATTCAGCTGTACAGCTGTCTGACTGCAGCCCTCTAGTGGTAACAACTTACCACTACAACTTTATACAGCGACATGCTCTGTATGTTGTGCGTATGTGGCCAATTATTTGGAGAATCAAGCCAGTGGTACATTTCTTTCTTTCTTCTCTCTTCTCTCTTTCTTTTCTTTCATACCCTGATATTTGTCACTGTCACTGTTTCTCCAACTCACTGTTCTGAGTTAAAGAGAAACACTGTCAAGCGGCATGACTCATATGTTATAAATAGTGATGCACATCGGCACTGTATTAGTTCATTTTATTCTATTAGCTTCTAAATATGTAATTTCATCTTGGTTAATGGCATTGCTGACCTGTGTTTTTGTTTGTGTGTGTGTGTGTGTGTCTGCCTGCCTGCAGGTACCAAACACAAAACTATCTTAGAGGCACGGAGTGGGCTGGGCCCCATCAAGGCATATCCTCGCCTGGGCCCCAAGCCCATTGGAGAGCAGGGAGGGGGGCCGGTGGACCCCAACACTCAGGAACGAACCTTCCACTGTGAGATCTGCAATGTGCGGGTCAACTCTGAACTGCAACTCAAACAGGTAGGAGGGAGAAATGCCTTTTCATCCAACAATTGGATTTAATAGTTATCTGTAAAATACTTTGCATACAATATTACTTTTTGTAATTACCATAATTATTTAATAATGGAAGACATTCTCAGGTCAAAAACAGTCCAGAGTCTCCAGAGTCTAAGATATATATTCAGTATGTTGTGTCCATTTTGATGGTTTAAACCTTTTTATATCAAATTGCCCAAAAATAACATGGATGCATAATGTATGTTGTATGGAACCCATATAACAATCTTCGCAGGTACAATTAATGATTTCTTTCATTGAATTGTGGGTGTTTTATTCAATTTTATAGGTTATTCACTCAACATCCTCTGATCTTGACTATTAGTCAAAAAAATAGGTTTCATTTCATTTAAATTAGGTTTAATCGCCATGAATTTAAAAAAGTGTTGAGAAAAGTGACAAAAACATGTTTGTGAAGTGTCAAAAACATTGGAAAAAGTGCCAAAAAAATTTCATTTTCAAATTTGACCCAGAAGGACAACACATTCATGGTGGATGGGAAGAAAACACAAGGGTTAATATGGTAATCATTTTCACTTAGGGGAAGTGAGAATAATTTGTCTTCCTGTTTTCTTTCCTTTTCAGCATATATCAAGTCGAAGGCACCGGGACGGCATGGCGGGCAAGCCTAACCCCCTCCTCAGCCGACACAAGAAGCACAGGGGAGCTGATCTGACGGTAACCTTTCAAGTTTCTCTGTTGAATTCTAACTTCTTCTGTGACACAGTCAGTCACAGGTTACATAGACAGTGATAATTGAGAACATGAGGTCTGCATGCCTTGGAGTGGTTAGAGTGTGTTTATTTGATCCCAACAAAAGCCTGCCTGTTTTTGGCTGTGACCTCTTTCTGAAAATATTACCTCAATTGGACTGAAACCTCTGCATTATGATAGATCAAAAGAGTCTGGAGAGGAAAGTCTATTTATGTTTCCCCTCCATGTGTTGACCTTCTGGAACTAATCATGTTATCCCTCTCTCTCTTGTCTTGTGTCTCTCTGTGCACCTCCTTCTGTTTGCAGTCTTCTTTGACCTTCTCCAAGGATCTCACCAAAGCTTTGGGTGCAGGGCTCTTGCCCAGCCCCTTGGCTGTTGCTGCAGCAATGGCTGCTGCAGCTTCCTCAAACCATCTGGCTCTCCGTGCAGCAGCTCCTGGGCACCACCCGCACCATCACCTATTACAAGGCCCGCCTCTTAGCCACGCCATCCTGAGACCCGCCCCCGGGCCTATCCGCACCACCCACGGGCAAATCCTCTTCTCCCCTTACTGACACATCACCCTCTGACTTCGGCCAGTCAGGAACAGCCACTCCAAAAGCACACTGTGAAGATACAAACATGATCAACAAACAGCAATTGATAGGGGGGAAATTCCAACCATTTAAATATTGAACTGAGAGAAGCAAGGGAAAGGAGCAGCGGAGAGGAGTCAAAGTATATGTCTTTCTTCCCTTTACCTGAAACTCTCCCTACATTTCAAAGACTTCTGAATGATCTGCAGATGGACTGAGCAGAGGAGAGCTTTTCATTATGCATTGAACTCCCTTGTACATCTCTCACCTCCCCTGGTCCCTCTCCCTTGCACTGTGGCCCTGCCATGGCCGCCTCGATAGCTACAGAAGAAACACATGCACACCGTACTAGAAAGATTAAACCACATGTAGTGTTACATAATTATTCTGTGCCAGGTTGGTTTTCTCCTGTCATCACGGCTCAAAGTGTTCTACTCATCCTATGCACCTCAAAAACCAAGACAATAATGTTATGTCAGTAGGGTAGCTGCTTCAATCAGTCTTTGCTGTATGCACCACATGTAGCTGTGGCAGCCTCCACGGTACAGTACACGTCCCCTTCTGCGCTGAAGGCCAGCAACTCTTCAGTTTGTGACACTAGGTCTTCGCTATATACAACATAACTTAGGTTGACAGGGAGGTCGTAGCCATCTGAACATGTCTGATGGTGGTGGTGGTGGTGGTGGTGGTGGGGGTTAGGAGAACAGAAAAGTAACTGTGGGGGATTGCACTCCCCTTTCATTTCCTGAGACGCTGAGGTGAGAGGAGGGCTGGCACAGGTCAGTAGATTGACCCCAGGCAGCATGCAGACACACACAGGCCAAAACAAATCTGTGTTTTAAAATAGACTGCACCAACAAAAGTTGCTACAGGGCACATCTGCCAAAGTCTATATCAGTCAAAGAAGGGCCTCACTAAAGGGGAACGAGGATGGGAGAAACAGCAGAAGTCACACATTGGTACATACTGTACTGCTGTATTTGATACATGATCCCTATCTTAGATTGTTTTTTTGATGGCAATAATCTGTTCTTTAAATTACAGTATTGAGCAATACTGAAGAGAGCATAGTTCATATGTATTGTGAGGTGAGATTTCTTAAGCCATCAAAAAGAAAGCTGTCAACATCCTCACATCGCCGTGGTCTTTATTCGCAGGCTGATTCACTGTGTAGGTGGGGCGGTATGACTTAGGTGCGACCCTGTGTACTGATGTATTTATGTTGTTTCTGCATGCAGCCTGACAATAAGATCCTGCAGGGTCAGGCTTCTGCGTCATTGGGTTGAACTCTTCCATTGCTGCCCAATCCTCCTCCCCACCTCCCCCATCTCCAATAGTTCATATGAGTCTATAGCAGAGGGCACATCGACACTGGCAACCATAATGTTCAAAGGGAACAAATTAAAAAGAGGAAGATGAAAGCCAAATACATTCTTGGAGAAATTATCTTGAGCTGGAGCGACAACCGAGCCAGAACAAGACGACCAGCTCGAGGCATCAACCGATTCTTCCCGTCTTACAACTGAAAGCCATGAAACGCACCATGATTTTGACTTTTACAAAGACTGGTGAGCACTTAGTTTTGTTTGGTTTGGACTGTTGGTTAGCATTTATATCACACATAGAAATAGGAAACACAATAAAAATATTTTTGTAGGTAGACAATGTTAAAAACTGCCTCCATGAAGGGATAAGAAGAAGGGTTGAATTGTTAGATGGTGGATTATATAAGGGTTGACTAAGACAGACTGACATACAGTACAAGCAGACCTATTGACTCAGTGGGGAGCCACAAAAGCTAAGCTAAGCAGACCTTTCTTGCTCGACAGCTTAATCACCTTTTTCTGAACAAGATGTACACTGTGCCCTTTCATTGAGAAGCAATGAGCTCTAATGTCTTACCTTTGTCTGAATATTGCAATGCAATGAGCAATTTTTATCAGAGTGACTTGTTATCATTGTGACATGTTGTCTGGAGTCATGTGTAAACTGGGAGCACGCCAGCTGACAGACTTTTCTGTTCTTTCATGAGGAGTAAAACCCTTCAAAGGGATTGAGAGAGGGACAGAGAGAGCCAGAGGTGTAGCTGGGCTTAGGGACCGACCCTTCATATTAAAGGGCCTTTTTACTATGGTAATCTCTGTTTGGGAAACAGGGTACAATGCCTGGTATCAAGGGATTAAAGCTAGAATTGTTCAACAGGTTTATTTCTTTGTTGGACTTACTGAGTTGAATTGTTTTTTGTTTTTTTGTGTGTGTGAGAAATGTATTAAAGTAAAAATCTTGAGGAACATTATCAATGCCATTACTTAAAGAAGAAGCTGGCTTGGTGTCAGCTTCCACCGTTGTGCTCTTTTTTTGTTGCTGAACAAAACCTTCTTTGCAGAGTTCATTTTGTGAGTGAGATACTATTCCAGGATCCGTGCTCTCCTTCCTGTTGGTGTGTGTGTATACATATGTATTCTAGTGTGTGTCGGGGCCTGCTCTCTCCCCACTTCCCACCAATCAGTCAGAGGCAACCTGGAGTTGAAGTGGCCTAACACAATAACGGAGACAACAACCTGCACTTGTTTGGTTTGGAAAAACTGATCAATCATCCTCCATCATTCTAGATTCTCGATCAATGACTCAACCAAATCAAAGTGGTGCAATCTTGTCCCTGGTAGGTCAGTCAAGTAGTAGCACCACAGATATGTTCATACTGTGGTAATTCCCACTAATCCATCCTCATTACACATATGGGAAATAGATGTTAGATTCCTATTTTCTGGGCAGGTATTTCATGTTAGCTGTGTTTAGGTTAATAGCCTTAGCCTTATTCTGCCCTCAGCCTCAGAGAGAGAGAGAGAGAGAGAGCTGGAGAGGCTATCTTGTAATTTTGTCTTGCCAATAAAGTTATTTTTGAATTTCATTGTCAGAGGGGACAAAGAGTTTGTATGGCGAATTGTAGCAATACCTGACTCATTCTGGCTACTCTTGTTTATTGCAATAAGAAAATTAAACAATAAATGTGTATGTGAGTGAAACATTATATGTAATTTAAATGAAAAAGAAACTTTATGGTAAATACTAATGGTATCAAGAGAAACCATGGTGGGAAAAAAGTAAATGTCAATAAATCATTAAATGAAACAAATGTCTACAGAGTTTTTATGTATTAATCATTGTGTGGTCCAACACCTTCTATCAAATGTCATATCTCATGAAATGAAATACTAAAAACTATATCGTACAGTATAATAAATATTAAACTTTTTATATAGCCCTTTTCATACAGGGGCTGTAGCTCAAAGTGCTTTACAATAAAGTAAAGAAACAAGGGAATAAAATAAAAATGGGCCAAATAAAAATAGTTTAAATACTGCAAGATAAAACCATGCTGTAAAATGAACAGCAAATAAAAGAATCAGCAAATAGCAAAAACAGGAACATGTAAAAGATAATAAAAAAAAAGGGGACATTTAGTTTAGGGCCATGCTGAGTTCATAAAAAAAATATTGTATTGTCATTTAAAAATGTTCACAAAGCTTGCATCTCTTTCAGCCTTGGGTAGGAAATTGCATAGTTTTGGTGCATAGTTAAAAAAAACTGAGCTTTTTTTTAGTATATCTAAAGCATGTACAGATCTACAGCCCTAGTACATACTTGAGGATTCACAGAACAGTCAATAGTTTATTTAACACTTCTTTGATACAAAAACTAAACATAGGCATCTTAAAAAGAGGACTTCATGGCAGAACGGTTTTACCTAATGTGTTCTTAATAAAGTTTATACTGGGTGTATTTGGTATCTATGGAAACTTTGAGATATTTACTACAATTTAAAACACTTGAAAATTGAGCATTTGTTCCATTTGAGTATTTGACCATGCAACATGCGTTTGTAATGGGTCCAGCAGAAACATGAGCTAAATGCTGTAACTTTAAAAGAGACTCAGCTGAAACCAGACGTTGCCGAATCTCCTTTGTGAGCAGCAGATACAGCTAACAGGAGCAGTGGCTGACTGGTGCAGCATTGTACTGTCTGATAAAGAGCAGCATTGTACTGTCTGAAGAGCATTGCTGATTTCCCGTAATAGATGGCCCTCATTTCATTCCCCTGGGATTTTTTTTCAAGCATTCCCAAACAGAGTGACAGCTTGCCAGCAGTTCTCTGTATCTTGTAACATTACACAACTCAGCCACTAGATGGTCCTACTGTCATGACTGGGAAGCAGGTCCACTTGAAACAATGGAGTATAGCTGAAAAGAGCTGCTCATTCTGTAGTATAACCATTATTCACACATGAAGCTTGTGTAACTCTGCATTGCTTTGGATGTAACAATGGAGAAAACTGATGTTCAAGGTCATTCAGTAGGCCTACTGATGTGAACAGTATGCATAAGAACCTATTGCTCTGAATATACATTCCACGGCAACTTTATTAGGTAGGCTACACCTGTTCAACTGCATGTTAATGCAAACATTTGTGTATTTAGTCTCTGTGTTTTCTTTGTGGTTTGTCGGATCATTGTCACTTCCACCCTTTTGATTTGGTCAGTGAGAGTCTTGTGACCTTTTTCCGTGAGTTTTATGAGGAGGACCCCGCCTTTGCCAGGCACCTCATGTAGGTTCGCTGGCAGGCTACTGAGCGGGAATTTGGCCTTCCTGTCTCCAAGCCTTCCAGAGCCTCAGCTGACGTCCAGCCTTCCAGAGCCTCAGCTGACGTCCAGCATTCCAGAGCCTCAACTGACGTCCAGCATTCCAGAGCCTCAGCTGACGTCCAGCCTTCCAGAGCCTCAGCGGTCCAGCCTTCCAGAGCCTCAGCGGACCAGCCTTCCTGAGCCTCAGCGGTCCAGCCTTCCAGAGCCTCAGCGGACCAGCCTTCCAGAGCCTCAGCGGATGAGCCTTCCAGAGCCTCAGCTGACGTCCAGCATTCCTGAGCCTTAGCTGACGTCCAGCCTTCCAGAGCCTCAGCGGACCAGCCTTCCAGAGCCTCAGCGGACCAGCCTTCCAGAGCCTCAGCTGACGTCCAGCCTTCCAGAGCCTCAGTGGACCAGCCTTCCAGAGCCTCAGCGGACCAGCCTTCCAGAGCCTCAGCGGACCAGCCTTCCAGAGCCTCAGCTGATGTCCAGCCTTCCAGAGCCTCAGCTGACGTCCAGCCTTCCAGAGCCTCAGCGGTCCAGCCTTCCAGAGCCTCAGTGGACCAGCCTTCCAGAGCCTCAGCGGACCAGCCTTCCAGAGCCTCAGCGGACCAGCCTTCCAGAGCCTCAGCTGACGTCCAGCCTTCCAGAGCCTCAGCTGACGTCCAGCCTTCCAGAGCCTCAGCGGTCCAGCCTTCCAGAGCCTCAGCTGACGTCCAGCCTTCCAGAGACTGTGCCGTTGCACGGCGCCTCAGAGACTTTGCCGTTATCCGGTGACACAGAGACTCCTGTCTATGTATGCTTTTTCATACATAATCTGCCAATCACATGCCAGCAACTCAATAAATGTAGGACTGTAGACAGTGTTTAACGTGGCATGGTTGTTGGTGCTAGACGGGCTGGTTTGAGTATTTCAGAAACTGCTGATCTACTGGTATTTTTACGCACAACCATCTGTAGGGTTCACAGAGAACGGTCCAAAAAAGAGAAAATATCTAGTGAGCGGTAGTTCACTGGGCGAAAATGCCGTGTTGATGGCAGAGGTCAGACGAAAATGGCCAGACTGGTTCGAGCTGATAGAAAGGCAACAGTAACTCAAATAAGCACCTGTTACAACCGAGGTATGCAACACCACACATCACATTTTTACTATCTTCTGATTGCTCTTCCTCTTTGTTGATGAATTTTGTCTGTGTTTGGTATGTGCTACCATAGTTTTATACACATTTCTCCTATGTAATAAATGATGTTGCAGTATTTTGACTGATGCACCTGCAATTCAAGCACAGATGATATGGCCTGTTAGGAACTTGTCCAAATTTGTTCTGCATATGAATATCATGGTTGCAAGTTTTCAAATGCCACTGTTGGGCTTTTATTGTAACGTGACAGATCTTTCTAACATTCTTACTGTATTGAAGTGAAGGAAGTGTTTTACACTAGCTGTACTGTATGTACATGCTTGGATTCTTAACATCTGACAGTTATTTAATAAACGTCCTAATTTAGAGTACATTCCAATACTTTTCTGTTATCTCTCATTTTCTCGCTCCAGGACTAAAATTGTTTTAAGCACACTGCTTAGATTTTCATTCTGCACATTTTATTGAAGAGTCTCCATTCACTGCTTGAGAACAGTTAATTAGATTCACTGCAGCCATGGCATGTGCTGCGACAGTGCAGAAGGGCGATTTGCCTTGACCGCCTACTCCGGCATGAAGGACTACAGACCCTTCTCTTACAATTGTGGCTTTTGTCTTGGGCTGCTGCCATGCCAACACAAGTGAGCTACCCAGCTACAGCCAGCTCAGCTCTCTAAGATGCCTTGTGAGAGCAACATATTGGGCAACAGTCACTTTAGAGCCCTTAATGACAAGCATAATAGGCTCAAGGTTTACTATCATTCACTTAAATGAATATTGTATGACATGGTCCCCTTGTATCCTGAGGGTATTTGGCTAGTTTGTGTGACCCTTGAGTGGGAGTTGGGTTATTGCATGGATTGACTTAATTTCCCTAAAGAGGACAAGATATTAGTCCTAATACGGATCCCTGTATTTTATATTATACTCTTTCAAGGGAGTCTTGATAAATGTCTGTCACATGATGTTGCCATTAGTCCAAAGACCATGAATGAAACTAAATGCAGCAGGTGTGATTCAGTTGGACAGAATGAAGTCGTGAGGGAAGTCATATCTGAGATGCTAATAAAAAGCAGCTCTGTTTTCTTCTGAGATGATGATATTACACTGTTGTGTAATTTTGGAGAACATATACAGGTGTAACCCCCAAGTAGCTGCACAAACATTGTTAATAACATCCAACAAGCTGAACTGAAAAGAACAAGCGCTACAGTTGGTCTCAACACAATGTTGCGACTAGCTAAGGAAATTAGATAATAGAGTTGTTTACTTTGCTGTGTCTCCTCTCTCTTTCCTCCTGGACTCTCTGTGGGGCTTGGACTAATTATCTCTACAATGCTTCACCTTAACTTGCCTACTCATGTCTGTGGTGGCACATGAAAGCACACGCCTGGATTAAACTGAAATGTAACACTAAGGGTGTTGTTCTGTTCCGTCTTACTCTGCATCTGGTATTGCATCATGTGTGGGTTTTGCCAATTTGCATTGTGATCACATGCTTCACCTTGTTCAGTCTGTTGTTCAAATGCAGCACAGGGTGTGTACACACTTTTACTAAGTGGCATCCATTTACACAGAAGCTATCTCATAAAAATGAATGTAAACTTAGCACAAAAAGTAAGGAAATTTGTGTTTGGTAGATTATTTCTCTGTGGTAACAATGCTTTTTGGCAATAAATCTTACACCGTTGGAAAGCCTGTTTAGTTCCTTTTCAAATGGTGCCCCATTTGTAAGGAACATGCATTTGTGGGATGAGCAGCAGCGCTGAGTATGTGGGTTGCGCCCATGAAAAATTTGCCAAATCTTCTCTGCCAATGCCAAACAGCTTATTCTGCCATTGACTCATCTGGTGTTTGGTGGATTGGATGATTGAAGTTTGAAGAAACAAGACATATTGGCAATTTAACAATTTATTCATTTCACAAACAGGAGCCTCAGTAGCATGTGGAAGAACCATACACAGCCACAACAGCCTGGCACCTCCTCCTCATGCTGGTCACCAGCCTGGTCACACACTGCTGTGGGATGGCATCCCATTCTTCAACCAGCATTTGTCACAAGTCAGCCAACGTGGTTGTGTTGGTCACTCTGGCACGAACAGCACGCCCAAGCTGATCCCACAAGTGTTCAGTGGGGTTGAGGTCAGGAGTGCTGGCAGGCTATTCCATCCTCTCCACTCCCACACTTTGGAGGTAGTCTCTGATAAACCCCGCCCTGTAGGGGCGAGCGTTGTGTTCTTGGAGGATGGAGTTCGGTCCCAAACTGTGGAGATATAGTGGGGCAGATAAGGGGGGAAATCGTTCACAAGTGGATACAAGCACCAAATTTGGTGTGGTTATCCCTCTGGGGCCAATAATTTGAAAAATTACGTTAGCCACTCGATTTCTCAAAATGGCCGCCATTTTCCAAGATGGCCGCCATTTCCAGCATTGGAAAACACGTATCTTGCCACATAATTATACTCATGGGACATATTTCAAGGTTTTTACCTTTGAATCCTATGTTCTTTACTATAGAGATGTCACATACATATCTATTTTGTGTTTAGAGTCTTTTTGTGGTATTTATATTAAATAATGTGAAAAAACATGCATGAAAAATGACATAATTCCAAGAAATTATTATGAAGTATGCCAAAGTAACAGGAGGTTTTATGTTATTTCCTTTTTTATGTTCATTGTATTTATGTGGGTGATTATATTCATGTTCATTAAAGCCAACATTGCTAGTCCTGGCACTTACAGCTGCACAGTGCTGTACAGGTAAAGCTGCTTACACATATAGCCGACCGTTGACAGAAAAGCCAGTCGAAATGATTAGTCTCCCCATGTTGGTCCAAAAAGTACCATAGAACACACCAAAAAGATGAGACGAGACGAGATGAGACGTAATACATCTCTATAACAGCAGGCAGAGCTAATCTGTATTGTTGCCCAAGTAATGAAAACCGGCAGCTGATTGGACGAACGCGTCACATGGGTTTGTTTTCTCCGGAAATTCAAAGCCAGATTGTCATGGCGGCTGTTCAGAATACGATTTCATATTGGACTAAAATAGTTCACTGAAACGTTTCTGAAAACATTTTAAGAGAGAAATAGGCCGTGTGTGTGTGTGTGTGTGTGTGTGTGTGTGTGTGTGCGTGCAGTTCCTGAATCTGTCTTCATTTCAGATCAACAAAGGTCAGTTTAAAAGATCTTCATCAGATTTTGAGAGACTCTAGTCACCTCATCCCGCTCCCCATTTCCGGGTGAGTCCCGACTGCCCTGCCGGCGACTGAACATGTCAGGTCGGCCAAAATGAACGCCGACAGCCCCCCAGACTGACGACGGCACGGGACACACCGAACAGTCTCGAGTCACTGACCTCGCCAGACTGTCCAACGGCCGATAATCGGCCGTATGTGTCAGCACCTTAAGACCAAAGTGATAGCATTTACATCTTCCACGGCATTCTGCTTTGCATCCACATTTGGTCAGTTGCTGACAGCTCTAGATCACCTTTCTTGGTCCATCCCCACTCAGAAGGACTCAGTATTTCTGGATGGCATACAGTTGCTTGACTCCAGATGCAGCCTGCCTGGTAGGCTAAATACTTTACATGCTGCAGCAATGCTGCTTGAGTAAGAGGAATGGCTTCATATGGCCTTTGCTTTCTGGCAAACAAGTCCAACCTGGTTTCATCTACTCCTCCTGCTTCGCTGGATCTGTCATACATCATGACCACAAACTTTTCTAAAATCTTCAGGTCGCTGTCATTAGTGTTGGGCGGTATACCAATTTCCCATATGATATGAATTTTTCATATACCGTAATACCGATGCATTGCCGCAGAGAGCGCTACAGTCAAAGTAATCTGCGAGTGAATTGAGAACGGGACCCCTGTTAACTCACTCATGGTAGTAACTTTATAACACAACAATTAATAACCCACAACTAACTCTCTTTAACAGGATACAACACCATAACACACAACTATTTGTGACTTAAACTATTTCTAACACTAATAATTTTACATTTACAAATTTACACCGCCTAACAGCATGCTGAGTAACATTATAGCTGCTAGCTAGCTAGGTAGTATAATAGTCCATTAAGCTGGGAGAGGCTCCGGTTGCTACTACACATTCAAGAACCGAGAAGAAAGTTAGAGGATGAAGAAAGACCGGAGATCCGGCAGAACAACGTGTGCTCAAGAGAGGAGCACTCTGTTGTTTCCAAGTTTTTTGTTTCTGAAAAATCAGACATAATTTAGCCACTGTTGTTACCCGTCGCTCTAACGTTACTTGGTTACTCGGCCGTGCGAATGTTAAAGACATATCACATACTCGTTCCTGATGGAAGAAGTTCATGCAGTTCTTCTTGATTGGCTCATAAAGTTTGGGTTCTTCTTATTCAAGTCCTTTTATGAACTGTTGGAACCGGGTTTTGCATCTCTCATAGTGCATATGAATCAATGCAACTGCACTTGGGTTTGCAATATCCTTTGTGTCTAGTGAAAACAGATCCTGGCTCTCTTCCTTGAAAGGATTGCCCATATCTTTCATGACACTGTTGCTTGTTGATTTTATCAAGAAACAACCCTTGAGCTCGTTTGGTCTGCTCATGGTGGCTGGTTTGTTCTGTGCCTACTTTGGCTCCAGATGCTGCATCGTACTGCAAAACCAAGCAGCTGATTTTAGGACCAGATACCATCCACCTTCCTAGGGCTGATGGATCTTCAGTCAGACCTATCACACCCCCACTTCCCTTTATTACAGCATTGACCTTTTTTAAATTGGCGTCGGGTAGAATATACACAGCCGTGACGATCACTACTGTTAAAAAAGGCAGACATGTACTAGAGGTCAGGGGAACAGTGTTTATCTATAATTGTCCCATTATTACACCAGTTCTCATGCACGTACATACATAGCCCCCCTCCTCTGCTCTTACCAAAGTCCTCAGTCCTGTCCCAGCAAAGCAGAGTGCGACCTGCTAGCTGCATGCTAGCATCGGGTATCCCCAGGTGAAGCCAGGTTTCAGTGATAATCAAAACACAACAGTCACAAACATAGCGATTTCCAGCGAGTTGTAATTGCAAGTCGTCCATTTTATGTACCAGGGATCTGGCATTGGAGAGATACAGGCTCAGTAGAGGTGGCTTGTGTGGTTGTTTTCTTAGCCTTAGCATAACCAGCGGTCTCGCTATGTCGTCTGGGATGTTGTGCATATAATGAAAGACACTCAACATAGATATCTGGTGCTGGTCAGAGATGTCCAAAAGGTTCTGGCGGGTGTAGCGGATGTTCGCAGAAAACAAGCAAGAAAGAAGTACAAAACCGTGGATTGTTGTGGATAGCATGCAGCTAGCAGGTGACACTCTGCACCCTTGTGAATTGAATTACATTATTTTACATTTAGAAGGTAGGCTACATGCTTTAAAACACTTTAACTTGGAAAACATTACTCTTTTTTCAAATATCCCACAAAGTCACCTGAAATTCCTTAAAATTTCATAATTTTATGATTTTTTTTACATCCACATCATTAGATCTCACCATTAAGAGTTAACTAATGATATAAATAGTTTATGATGTTGAATATGGGCTCATTGTAATTCTTGACCATCAAAACATAAGGGTAAATATCACCTCTCGTGATTTATCATGTTTGGTTCAAGAGATATGATGGAAAATACATAATTTGGTTATGGCGGAATCCAAAATGGCCAGCACAGCTGTCTAGAAGCCTTCATTTATGTTGTGTGTGGTATCATTGTAATCGTTGACCATCAAAACATAGGGCTAGACATCATCCTTTACGCAGTTGAATGTTTTGTTCAGGAGATATCATGCAAAATACATAATTTGGCTATGGCGGAAAGTAAAATGGCCGCCGCGGCTGACATGATGTTTTTTTGCGATGGCTAACGTACTTTTTTGAAAGAGCACTATCCACTGAGTAATTGTGCCAATTTTGGTGCTTGTATCCACAAGTGAACGATTTCCCTAAAAAATGGCACTTATCTGCTCCACTAATATGGGATTGCCACTGCTCGCAGAATCTCATCTCTATATCTCTCTGCATTTAGATTGCCTCCAATGATAACAAGCCAGTGTTTTTCCAGTGAGGGAAATGCCGCCCCACACCATCACACTGCCTCCACCAAAAGGTGTTACTCTATCGGTGCAGCAATCAGCATAGCGTTCTCCGCGTCTTCTCCACACTTTGACCCTACGATCCAATTGCTGTAGGCAGAATCATCAAATCCACCAAACACCAAACCACCAGATTTGGCAAATTTTTCATGGGCGCAACCCACATACTCAGCGCTGCTGCTCATCCCACAAATGCATTTTCCTCACAAATGGGGCACCATTTGAAATGGAACTAAACAGGCTTTCCAACGGTATAAGATTTATTGCCAAAAAGCATTGTTACCACAGAGAAATAATCTGCCAAACACAAATTTCCTTACTTTTTGTGCTAAGTTATATCATGACTTTTTCTTAATTATAAAAACTTTTAAACCTGTTTCTGAGTGTCTGTGTTAGTGTTTCCTGTTTTATTTTGTTGTATTCTGTTTTCTCCCTTGTCTTGTTTTACATCCTGCCTTGTGTTTTCCCGCCTTTGTGATTGTGTGCCCCGCCCTGATGTGTTACACCTGTTCCTATCCCTTGTGTCACCTGTCATTTGTTTTACCTCGTTATCCTGTGTATTTAGTCTCTGTGTTTTCTTTGTGTTTTGTCGGATCATTGTCACTTCCACCCTTTTGATTTGGTCAGTGAGAGTCTTGTGACCTTTTTCCGTGAGTTTTATGAGGAGGACCCCGCCTTTGCCAGGCACCTCATGGAGGTTCGCTGGCAGGCTACTGAGCGGGAATTTGGCCTTCCTGTCTCCAAGCCTGTCAGCCTTCCAGAGCCTCAGCTGACATCCAGCCTTCCAGAGCCTCAGCTGACATCCAGCCTTCCAGAGCCTCAGCGGACCAGCCTTCCAGAGCCTCAGCTGACGTCCAGCCTTCCAGAGCCTCAGCGGACCAGCCTTCCTGAGCCTCAGCGGACCAGCCTTCCAGAGCCTCAGCGGACCAGCCTTCCAGAGCCTCAGCGGACCAGCCTTCCAGAGCCTCAGCTGAGGAGCCTTCCAGAGCCTCAGCTGACATCCAGCCTTCCAGAGCCTCAGCGGACCAGCCTTCCAGAGCCTCAGCTGACGTCCAGCCTTCCAGAGCCTCAGCGGACCAGCCTTCCTGAGCCTCAGCGGACCAGCCTTCCAGAGCCTCAGCGGACCAGCCTTCCAGAGCCTCAGCGGACCAGCCTTCCAGAGCCTCAGCTGACGTCCAGCCTTCCAGAGCCTCAGCGGAGGAGCCTTCCAGGCTTCCTGAGCCTCAGCGGACCAGCCTTCCAGAGCCTCAGCGGACCAGCCTTCCAGAGCCTCAGCGGAGGAGCCTTCCAGAGCCTCAGCTGACGTCCAGCATTCCAGAGCCTCAGCTGACGTCCAGCCTTCCAGAGCCTCAGCTGACGTCCAGCATTCCAGAGCCTCAGCTGACGTCCAGCATTCCAGAGCCTCAGCTGACGTCCAGCATTCCAGAGCCTCAACTGACGTCCAGCCTTCCAGAGACTGTGCCGTTGCACGGCGCCTCAGAGACTTTGCCGTTATCCAGTGACCCAGAGACTCCTGTCCCCAGTGTTCAGTCGGCGGCTCGTCTGACTCCAGCTCCCCGTGTCCTGTCAGTGGCCCGGTCGACTCCTGCTCCTGTTGCCTTGTTGCCTGTCACTTGTTGCCTGCTCCTGTTGCCTTGTTGCCTGGTTGGTGGACCCTGGCCCAGCTGTCCCTTCGCCTGGCTCCAGCACAGCGGACCATTCGCCAGTTCAACCTCCAGTGACACCTCCCGTGGCCCCGAGCCTCGTTCCAGTTTTTGTTCCCCCTATCCCTTGTTTTACCTTGTTATCCTGTGTATTTAGTCTCTGTGTTTTTTTGTGTTTTGTTGGATCATTGTTCTGTTCTGTGGTGTCTTGGATTGTGGTTTGTTAGTTTCTCTGTATGTTCCCTGTCGTGTACTTTCGTGTCGTGGCTTGTCTTCCGTGTCTTGCTCCAATTGTCTTGCTTCCTGGTTTTCTTGCCATGTGGACAAAGGTGTCAAAAGTATTAACATTCATTACTCAGGTAGAAGTATAGATACTAGGGTTTAAAAATACTTCTGTAGAAGTTGAAGTATCAACTCAAGCTCTTTACTCAAGTGAAAGTGTAAAAGTACTGGTTTTAAAACTACTTAAAGTATAACAGTAAAAGTAATGTAAGGGAAAAAATATAATATCAATATGCTTTTTCATATTAGACGGCAAGTTTTGGAAACAATTAGCTCGTGGTACTTGGATGCGCAGAGCTTGCAGCGCATTCGAAAGGAGTTGTTTTTGCATCCGACCATTTTCAAAAATTCTTCCAGGTACGGCCAGGGATGTAAGGGTTGGCTGGGCTTCCTGGCTACCAACCTCCTCGCTGGTGCTTGGTTGGGACGTTCGAGTTCTCTTGAGTCTCTGCCACGGACATCTTCGTACTAGGCTACATACGTCTGCTATTTCCTTGCTGGAGTGTGACGTGATTTGGGTCATGTGCAGGTGCGGTGGATCACATACAAACCAATAGGGTGTCGGAATGGTATATGTTTATACTTCTCATCCAACCAGAGTCAAATTCACTCCGGATGGCGTGATTTATCTGGATAGTTTTTTTTATTTTATTTTTTTAACGATGACAAGCCGGAATGAAAACAAGCCGAACTGAAATAGGAGTAACAAGGCTATTTTTAAAATGTAAGGAGTAGAAAGTACAGATAACTGCGTGAAAATGTAAGGAGTATAAGTAAAAAGTCTGCTGTAAAATAATTACTCCAGTAAAGTATAAATACCCAAAATGTATACTTAAAGGGGTGATAGAATGCAAAACCGATTTTACCCTGTCATAGTTGAATAGGGTGACCAGATTTCCCGGAGCTAAAAGCAGGACACTTTGCACGTGACCGTAGTGCTCGTGCACGCACATGCTTTTTAAAGTGATGGTTCGGAGTAATTTACCATAGGGTCCTTTGCACCATGACCTCGAGCCAAACACCCCCCCAGAAGCTTTTTTCACCTGGGTCTAACACTGGGCGAGTTAGTAGCGTAATGTTAGCCGCGCGTTTATAGCCAATCGATCACGTTTGTATCTCTTAAAAGACCACACTAATAATGCCCGAAATGATACCAAAGGTCTACACTAGTATATATAGGTTATGCTCTCATAAAACGATGGATTGGAAAGTTTGTAAGTACACCAGAAGTTTATGAACACTTGCCTGCTCTCTTCTGCTCTCTGTTGCTGTTGCTGCTGCTGCTGCTGCTGCCTGCAGTTAGACGAGTGCTTAGGGCAGTCTATAAATTACTACACCGAAAAGAGATACAACAAAAATATGTATTAATTTAATGATTAAATAAGGTAATGTCTCCAAACTTACCTCAATTATTACTTGTCTCCTGCTAGTTATATTACAGCACTTACTTTAAAAAATAAGTTAAATTAAAAAATATTTTTGTTGCATCTCTTTTCGGTGTTGTAATTTGTAGATGTCCCTAAGCACTCGTCTCACAGCAGCAACAACAACAACAGCAGAGAGCAGAAGCCAGCAGGCAAGTGTTATTTACATAAACTTCTGGTGTACTTACAAACTTTCCAATCCATCGTTTTATGAGTGCATAACCTATATATACTAGTGTAGACCTTTGGTATCATTTCGTGCATTATTAGTGGGGTCATTTAAGAGATACAAACGTGGGTCCATTAGCCCCGCGCTAAGCTATTAAGCAGCTAACGCTACTCTACGCTAACTCGCCCAATGTTAGACCCAGGTGAAAAAAGCTTCTGGGGTGGTGTTTGGCTCGAGGTCATGGTGCAAAGGACCCTAGGGTGAATTACTCCGAACCACTTTAACATGAACATGTGCCAGCCCAGGTCAGACATATACACAGACAGTAACTTCATTATTTTGATCGTAGGCTCCTCATCTAATAATTCCTGTAAAATTAACAGTTTAGTGTGAGATTTATGTTGAGATTTTTTCTAAAAAAGATTCTTTGAAGTGTTATTTATTCCAATAACACCAAAAGAATTAAAATGATTTATTGAAAATTTTGAGCATAACCACTTCATTTCCTGCATTCTGGGGAATTTTTATGCACATATTTCTACCTTTTTCTGAATCAATGTATACTGCAACCTGCAAATATCTGCAGCCTAGGTATCATTTACTCCTCCCTCCTGTTTGGCGTCTTTTGGTGAGGAAGTAACCTCCTTAAATGTGCATATGACAAGTATTCACCTCAATGATACATTAATTCATTTTAATTTATAATAGACCCCTGGACTGTAATATTTCAGATGTGTTTGAGCAAGATTTCTGCTCATGTCCAAAACTTTGTGCACCTTCAAAATACAGTATCTGTGTTCTCTGTGATTTGGAGGAGACGATGAGTCATGACATTTCAGAAACTAATCTATACCTGCACCATAGTCTGCTGTGTATTACGTGATTGCTCTGCTGATACGGTAGATCTCAGACCTTCTGACAGACACAGAGCCCCGTTTGGGTCTCTGGTCTCTGAATGAGACAAATAGTTTAGCTAGAGAAGTAACTGAATGCTGCTCTACATCGGAGGTGGAAAACAGAAACTACAGAAATACATGGAGCACAAACGCAACACATCTACCGCAGCATGTCCACAGCTGAGCGCGTCCATAAACCTGAAGCTGCGCTGCATTATACAGAGAGTGGACACAAGCAGGTCTGCTTCAGAGCTCCGTGTGTCTGAGTCTGAACCGTAGACTGGAAAATTCACGTCACAGGAACTTCAAACTAAATCATTAGCATTGCGCTCCAAAACTTTGTGTTGATGGCATCAATGTATTACACTGATTTGGATTTGATTCCTCCCAAAACTCTACCCGGTTTTCCTCACGGAGAGACGGCTAGGTGATAGCAACAAATACAGCATGGTCGGACCCCGTACGTAGCTGCCCGTTCTATTCGCCTCGGAAAAATAAACTGGACAAAGTTACATTCGGGGCTAAACTCAAAAAATTCGGGGCTGAAGACCCGGCAAAATCGGCTGACGCCGCTCCTGGTGTAAACCGGGACATTTTAGCGTCCCGACAGGCTTTTGTCGGGACTCGGGACAAACAATTGAAAATCCGGGACTATCAGTGAAATGGATAAACAGATCAGTCAGAATATCAAAATGACATTGAGCAATCCGCCAGCAATGAAAATCAAATACTAAAAATCAATCAAAATTCTGAAACTTTTTTATGCGAGAAATCAACTATGTAAAGCTCAAATATGGGCCGTTTTACAAAAATGGATGGCTAATTGCAAATTTTGTCCGACTGTGTGTCGGAGTTCAGCGGCTGGTGCTGCCTGGGTTGCTACATCGCCGCCCTGCCTGTCCTCCGTCACAGACCCCGGCCTGCTCTGAGCTCGATTGAGCTCGGCCGGCGGCCCGGTGCTCAATACCTGCGCAAACCGGTGCTCAATACCCGCGCAAACTTACCCTTTTCTGGGTGACTGGACTACTACACGCCGCTGCCCTGACAGAGCTCCAGGACCTGCAGCTTGCTGTTCTCCCTCCCCTCTTCCTGCTACCGGCTGGCCGGTAAGTGACTGAGAGTGTGGTCAGCGAGCTTGTTACGCCCGCAATCTCTTACCGCAGCCCGCAGGTTCCAGTTAATCTTTTAATGGATATGTGTGTTGAGTTATTTAAACAAACAATCGGGGAAATAAACGCCTCTTGTCCGCAAGTCTCATTGATAGAGCCCGCGGCGAGCTGGAGTCCATCAATGAGAGCTAGCTAGCCTCCGCCTAACGAGACCTGTGACATTCACAAAAATGCATTCAATTGAAATCCGAAATCGGACAAGTGTTAGCTAAGCTTTGTAAGACCTTGGGGAACCTGTAATATTCACAAAGACGCCCCGCTTTCATAAAAATGCCTTAAAATCAAATCGGACACAACGGTTAGCTTTATAAGACATTGGGGAATGATGTTATATAAGTGGCGTAACGAAATTCAAACTGTAAATATACTATAGTTATGCCGAAAGTGTAGCTAGCTAGCTGCGATATTTCCCCATTGTATTGAATGGGACATATAGCTAGCTAGCAGCTGCTCGTCCTACAAAGATGCCTCGCGTTCATAAAAATGCCTTAAAATCAAATCGAACACAACGGTTAGCTTTATAAGACATTGGGGAATGATGTTATATAAGTGGCGTGACGAAATTCAAACTGTAAATATACTATAGTTATGCCGAAAGTGTAGCTAGCTAGCTGCGATATTTTGCCATTTTAATGAATAGGACATATATCTAGCAGCTGCTCGTCCTACAAAGACGCCTCGCGTTCATAAAAACACCTTAAAATCAAATCGGACACAACGGTTAGCTTTATAAGACATTGGGGAATGATGTTATATAAGTGGCGTGACGAAACCGTAAATATATTATAGTTATGCCGGCAGCCGGTGTTCTGTCGATCTATGCTACCTATCGAGATGTGCTACTTAGCGGTTCTGCGCATGCGCACGACCCACAAGCGTGGTCTGATTCCCCGCCCATAAATCTATGCAACTTTGCGGTCAGACATACGGTCAATACTGTGGTTAATGGAGTAATATCTAATAAATAATTTATTCATTGTACCTTTTGATAGGGTACATTTGTCTATCAGAATACGCTACCACTGAAATATTCAATAAATATAATTTAATAGAATATCAAAATATGCTCCTTATCTCCTGACAGTGCACATGGAGTGAATAGTGATGCAATATATAATGATTCTGTTGGAGGAGCATTATTTGATAGGGTATATTTGTCAATCAGAATATGCTACCACTGAAATATTCAATAAAGATATAATGGAGTATCAAAATATTCTCAAATAAACATAAGATGTCAATACTGTTAGAGTTATGGGATTCAGCCTGCCTGCACAATTGGAAATGGGAACACATAAGGAAGCACATTTCGATAGAGCAGCGCGACTTGATAGACTCTACTATTGATTTGCGCTACTGTAGCATTTTTCGACAAGGCAGCATAGATCGTCAGAACACTGGCAGTGGAGCCCCGGTAGTGCAGTATCCACAAAGGGTGACTTTGCGCTGGTTATGGAGCCCAGCAGGCTGCCGCTTTCTCGTCAGACTGTGTCAAGCTCCTATGTCCGACACGTCTTACCAAATTTGCAATTAGCCATACATTTTCGTAAAATGGCCCATATTTGAGCTTTATATAGTTGATTTCTCGCATAAAAAAGTCTCAGAAGTGAATTTGGTAAGGAAACATTGCAGTGTCTGGAATGTGAGCGCGCGTCTCTAATGTATGCGTATGGCAATTCGCTCAACCAATCAGCGCGCAGCTTATCTAAATATTCATGAGCATACCATATTTGGAAGAAAAGCTCTTGTTACAAATAGGGCCAAAACACAGGGATGCATAAGGGCCAATAAAATATCAACCAGGCCATTTTCAGCCCAACCAATGTTACATACCCCATTAGGAGACATTAAGGAACAGTGTGAAATACCCTATATAATCATTCTATCACCCCTTTAAGTAAGGTAAAAAAGTATTTGTACTTTGTTACTTGACACCTCTGCATGTGGATAATTTTCCGAGTAAGTTTTTGCCTACCTTTTTAATAAATTCCTTCTGTCTGCATTTGGGTCCAAGCCTCGCTATTTCCGTGAGAGATCCCGACAGTTTCTATTTAAATGCATGTAGTTTGAAGAGTACAACTCACCTTCCATTTAACACTTACCCTCCTGTCATTTTCTGCATTCAGATTATAGGCTGTTATCCTGTAGACGATTCATTCTTCTTGCAAACAACGTTTTGTATTGTCAATCTCTTATTTATTTAATTTTTTTTAGTTAAACACCTACAATGGAATTCTGTTCAAGGCTTAAAATTCAGATCTTTTATATTTAATATTCTTTAACAATTAGTACGCCAACAATGTGAATGTGTGGTAAACACGAAGAGAATATATGTCTCAGATCTCATATTTTTTTAGTTTATCTCGTCCTGAAAACAATGTGTTATCCAAATTAGATTTGAAATGTGTTTGCAACAACCATAACATTTTTGTCAGATTTGCGTGTTTAATCAAATATTTTTTATTTTTCTTTGTGGCTACCAAATGAATTTGGCCAGATTCAGTTAGCAACACTATAGAAAGCTTATCATATTTTACCAAACAGAAAAAGAGATTCTTGCCTTCACATCAAAGATTAGTCTCATATGTTTCCCTTTGCATACAACATGTGCGATCAAAACTCTGTAAAGAGAGAAGGAGCCAGTGGGGAAGATAGAAAAGGAGATCACAGCACATGTCTTCTCCTCTCCGGTCCTCTCAGGTGCAGAATTCCATTTAGAGAAAAGTGCAGGTACGTATGTCTACCTCTTCAGATTTCATTTGAAGATCCCTGTCTGACCATCTCACTGTGTTATTGCCACATCTCAATGCATGGAGCTCTCAAGAAGAGAGATGCTGTATAGTGCAAAACTAAGTCCATGCCATTATGGTTTTGCTTTCAGCAATCGTGACGTAGGCCTAGAAATGGAGAAATAAACTGACGTTGTGCTAAATAGAAGACTAAGCAGTGTGAGGGCTCTTTCTGTCTTCTTTTCATCTTGTTCTGATAAAATACCCTAACCCTACAGATATCTGACACAATAAGATGCCATGGTGGAGGTATTAGAAATTCTACATTAAAGCCACTCAGCAGATTGTCGTGTGTGTGTGTGTGTGTGTGTGTGTTTTCGTCGAACTACAAAAAAAGAACAATCAAATAGTGCATGCTCGAAAGTCTGCTAAAACTATGTGCTGATCATGTTTATTAACGTTTAAGAAAAGATTAGTTAGTTCCACTAAATTCCTGCATCAGGTTTTACAGTGTGGGAATAAAACAGTCTTTGTTGGGCCAATGACATTTTAACAGCAGACAGTTTGACTTGCACAGGTGTTATTAATAACATTAACAATGCTTCTGTTCTATTCAAGTGTCCCAGTAAGCCATGACAGCATGCACAATACCAGAACCTTGACAGATGAGGCAGCTAAATGGAATTCAGACATCATTACATTTATTATTTGCACTTGTGCTTTCTGTGACATATTAAAATGTAATCTGTTCTGTAAGAAAGGCTTTCCAGCAGACCTAAAATCAGTAACCTGAAGGTAATTAGATAAAGCAAACAAATACCCTGGGCTATACTGGAATGCAGAATATACAGATTAAACTACCTCTTATAGTTTATAATATTGTAATATTGCTAGTGTAATTCATTCTTATCTACATTTAACAAAAAACAAAGTATCACTTTCAAACACCAATCCTCTGGCATTCAAGCTCCTGCCCAGCTGATTGAATTCTGTCCATACTGTACAGCTCCTTGCTAATGTGGTTACCCAAAAGGCACAGTGAGTCACAGATGTCCTCCCAAGAATGTTCTATTTAAATCCACAATACATGCAATGTAAACCCTGCAGCATTTCAGGAAACAGTGTTACTGAGACTTGCTAGTCCGACACTAGATGTAATGTGAAAGATAGGGTGCCACCTTTAATTAGATGATGAGTTATTGGCGTAAGGAAACAACGTTGTCATTCAACAGTGTCCTGTTGTGACAGCCACTCACTAATAATCTGTCTTCCCTCTGATGCCTGAGTCTTCCCCTCTTTAGATCCAAAGTAATATTTCACTTTCACACTCTGTTGTAATCAAATGTCATACAAAATATCATACTTGAGGTAAATAATTTAATCTTGATGAAGACTCAAAATACAGACTTTCATGAACAAGTGTTTAAGAGATCAAGGACAAAAAGGAAACAGGAAGTGCCTAAAAATGCAAGAGGAAACAAAATGTGAGAGGAGAATAATTATATTTTGTTGATATATATATATATATATATATATATATATATTCCTCAAAGTCACTTCCTTTGTACTCATAGTATCAGACATGTTACTCCCAGCTAAAACAAATTCTACCTAATCAGTGTTTTACCTTTCAGAGTTTTTGATATACTCATCACAGCTGTGTCTTTGTGAATGTCATTATATATTTCCCAATTACCTCCTTTCCATTCTGTTCAATTAACACATTTACACAGGTGTTTTCAGTTATTCTGGCTGATTAGACCTCTGCGCAGGCTGAAGGTGGGCAGAGCTATGCTGGGAATAGACCTTTTTCACAGCAATTTTGTCTTGTCATGGAAGGAAAATTACACTTAATGGAAGTGAGCTATCATTATGATGAACATTCCATTACTTATTCTAGTAGACCAGCATGCACTACACCAAACCCTGAATGTTGACCCTGACGTTATTAATTGCACCTGTTTTTGTGCTTTTAGATCAAAATGTCCGCCTTGATAGCTGTGTCTTATTACACATCATATACTAACTCAGTATGCATATCAGCATCATATACTGTATGTGGATGTAGCCACAGTGACGTCACCCATTGGTTACATTCTGTTTTGGAGCTTCAAGTTTGGCATTTTGGCCATTGTCAAATTGTTTTGGAGCCAGAAGTGACCATTTTTGGATGAGAGGATGGAGCTAAGTTATCTGCTAATGCTAGCACTAGCTAGCTAGCTTGGTTAGCAAGGTGCATCCATAATTCATGTTAACTTGGATATTAATAGAGATGCTAATTTTGGTGAAAAACAGGCTCAAAACAAAATGTAAAAAATGAACAGTCAACAAACAACACCAACAAAAACATGTTCACGGCTATTTAAATGTACACAGTGCCATAGATAGGCGTTGTTAAGCTTCTGTACTTCTTTCGCAACCAGGCCCCCTGCTGGCCATTACAAAAGAATACAGGTTTAAGACAGTGCTAAGATGGCTGAGGGAAAATCAAAAATCTCTGGAAAACATTTTACTTTCTCCTTGTGATATTGAATTGGCTGTGAAGTACTAAAGTTGGCTGACATATTGCATAATTTCTTGTAAATTTTAAAAGATTCTGGAGGAGAGTTCTAAACAGGAAAAATTGGTGAAATCACCTGTGGGTGTACCATGGATATGCAGAGGTTTATAGTATTAAAAACAAATTACCTTTTTCACAGCAGACATTTTGACCTGTGACAGCAGGAAAGGCAAAGGAGTAGCTAATATGTTATTAATTGCAATTTTCCTACTGCAATAAGTGAAATATATATTTTGCCAGTCATCCAAAATGATTCATCAGTTTTAAACAGAGTGTAGTTGCCTTTGACTCTGTATTTCTAGATACTGCATTGTTATAAGCAAATCAACATTCTGTATAATCAGGACATGGCACTGTCAGATAAGAATCTCATTATAGAGTCATTCCAGATTTATAATGAATTATCATGCATGTAATTATCAGATAGTGATGTATAATGAGTTTATAATGTGCTCCCTATGCTCACAATAGTCATCATCCTAGTATCTCATCAGTTTTATCATGCTTGGCCGTCTCTGACATCCTCTGGCTCAGACTTTCACAGTTTCTACAGTAAGTGAGGTGGAATAAAGGGGTAGTCCATCCATCTGTCATGTCAACAACAACCGTCTGCTAGACCTAAAACACAATCCATAATTTTACATGGGCTGAGCAATTTGCCTCCATGTCTGACAGACGTGGTGCCAGTTGTGTTTACCAAGACACAGTGTGTTATGAACATAATCACTTTACCAGCCCCTGCCTGCCTATTATGGATGGCACTTGTCATTTACAGAGGAGAGCCCCGGGCCATCAGTCATCCGTATGTGCGACTGTGTGTGTGTGTGTTTGTGTGTGTGTGTGTGTGTGTGTGTGTGTGTGTGTGTGTGTGTGTGTGTGTGTGTGTGTGTGTGTGTGTGTGTGTGTGCGTGTGTGTGTGTGTGTTGGGGGTGTGGGGTTGGTGAGGCTTTTATCTGTCTTAGGTTCTATATAAGACAACACAGTAAGATCTCCTCATATATAGCATAATCACTGAACAGAAAAAAGTGAAAAAATGCTGTAATGGGAGCATGCACAATTACACAGACTAGCACATGTGAATGGTCGATTATATACGAAACATACACAAAACTCTGGCTGCAGCACTTTCAAACCTACTGTAAAATACTCAATTTTACACACACCTGTGATCTCTTTGCTGTTCATTCGAATATGAATTCACAGGCCGGATATCACCACTTATACATATACACATACACATGTACACCACGACAGATGCAGGGTCATTACAAAATAATGTAAACATCTCATAACAAAGGATTGTTGAATAACTTAATCACAATCACCAACACTTCTAAAAGTATGGTTCATATATAAATATTAGTTAGCAGCATTTGACAACTATAAAGAAATTTGATGTGTGAGTTTGCAAAGCATAAAACAACAGCGTTTCAAAAATGATCTGTCGGTAGGTAACAACAGTGACATAGTATGGCTATGCCAAACACAAGTCAAAACCAAGAAGAAACCATCACAGTTGAGTGATTAAGTCAACATGGAGGTGGAACAATGTTTCCTAAATATATAAAACACAATTTTACACCACAGGAGCAACCTCTAAAAAATAAACACATATGTCTTATTGTGTCAGAGTTTATCAAAAGTTTACCCCTCATACCATGAAAGCAATAACAGCTGTTTCTTGAAGGTAATATGACCAGTAAATTAGGTGATCGCTCCATGAATAATGTGTTTAATCGACTTGGTCTCCTGTGAAAAAAGATAAAGTAGAGCACAAAAATGCCAACAGTCATTTTATTGTATTTGAAATTACCTTTATGCAGGACTCACCTTTGCTCCAGTTTTATCATTGCGGCAATTTATAATATGTATTCTGTTTTCGAATACGGCAATCATGAGCGTAGAGTGGGCATCAGCCAGTGGTGGATCATACACTAAGACCCCTTAAAGGTCATTATGTATCGTGACTTACTGACGATATTAGCAAATAAGATAAAATAAATAAGAAGCAAATAAAAAAAGGACTAATCCAACCCCCTCCAGAAATGACTGACACTATTAAAATTGAAAAGAGCTAAGATCAATGTGGCCTATGGTATTTTCAGCACTGTCATGGGAAATGTTCCACATTGTCTCATGGGTATCTATCACAGCTAAATTAATCATGTGCAATTTGTTGGTTTGGTCTTTGTGTGTTTATGTGTGTCTGTGCTCTCTCTTTAAATTTTTATGTTGTCATTACTGCATCTATAAAGGTATAGTATGCTCTCATGGATACACACTCATGCAGAAACAGAAAAACACACAGCAGGAAGAGACAAATCACAAAATTCCTAATATCAAATGCTCAAATTCAATTAGACGGTGAAGACCGTGAAGTGTTTCGTGTTTTCCAATTTCTTACTCCCTATGTAGCACACTTTGATTTCATGATTCCATAATTTCCCTTGACACAATTTTATGAGCGGGCTGGACAGAACGTTATAAGCAGCAGAGAGAGGTCAGGTCCAGGCACAGCTAGTCAGTGCAATATCCAGGTGTGATGGAAGCTCAATTGCAATATTGCCGGCTCTCATTGACACCACAGTAATGAGCTATAAACCCCATGTTACATCTCCATCATCCGTCCAGAGCTCCAAAAAACAGACGCCTCTAATGGACTCAACACAAAATATCAATTAATAAGAGCCTGGTCTCCTGCTCTCAATACAGTTATGACTCCTCATGCAGCACATATTTTCAGTGATTTCTACTGCAATGTCTCAAATGTGAAAACAAAGCTTCTGATTGGTTAGGCAGCTCAGTGAACACACATATGGTCAAGTTACAAGTTTGCAGCTATTGCAAAACAGATCAACAAAACAGAGGTGGAAATTACAATCCACTTTTGTTTGAAATTGTTTGGTTTGGTTCAGCTCAAAGACTTGTTTTCAACTGATTATGTAATTGGTTGACTTTTCTTTCAAGCTAAGCAATGGCATCACCGTTGAAAATACACTTTAGGAGGTACATTCAATAAACAAATGTCACCAGTGAGGGGAGCTTGATGACTAAGAGCTACTGATTTTTTGAGTGACAATGGTGGTTTAGTAGAGTCAGATCAGTTTGAAGATTCTGTGTCTGTACTGAATTTTTTTTTTTGCTGGCTATGAAAATGCAAGTAAGTGGGAGAACTGAATATTAAGCATTGATTGTTAGTGCTGGATTTAGATGTTATAAAAGTGAATGCTGCTTCACTCTTTGGCACCACTGCCACTTTAAAAATGCATCTGCATTTTATTCACTCATTTGTGTCCCCAATCAAACAATATGTACTTAGCTGCAAATATTACATATTCATTGAGTTTCTGCAGGAATACAGTGGATTAAATACAATATTCAAACTGCAGGCAAAAAAAAAATCTGTTAGTGGCAGAGGAAATAAATTTAGCACAAAATGGCCGTCACATCTTACCACAGCAGAAAAATTGTCAAAATAAAAAGCAAAACACTTTGCCACAAACAAACAATCTTTAACAAACTTCCAATGGCACCTCTTCAGGATAGAGAAACACATGTCTAGGGTTGAAAACAGCATCTGATTGCATCCATTTTTATCAACTACAGTGCAAAAAAAACGATGAGGACTCTGATTGCCTTTGTGATGAACAGGATGCTAATGTATCTTCTAAAGTATTTTTACTGCATGTTTAGTAGAAAATAGGCAATACTGTAACAAGACAGAACAGAACAGAGATTCAAAAGCCTAAACAGCATCAGTCTTATTTTCTCCCATAGGCCTCAGCGCCAACCATCGTCCCCAAGAGAAGATTAAAGGGGACAAAAAGCTTTTGACAAGGAGGGAGCAGAAAAACACTGGAGCTCTTTGAAAATCACTGAAGGAAAAAAAAGAATCTGTTTTGGTTTAGCGACACCAGAGCTCACAGTTTCACATACTCAATGTGGTCTAATACAAATAGACTTTCAATGCATGTCTTAAAGAAACAGTCTTCAAATTAACATTTAGATGGAAGTGACACTTCAGACCTTACGAGTCAGAGATCAGGGAGGAGTGGGTGGAATAAAAAAACTGCATCCATCAAAGTCATTTTGCATGCCCCAAGGAGAAGTACAAAGTGGACTCTGAGTTAAATTCCCCTATTAACTCAATTATTGACAGGTGCATCTTATGATCTACCGTGGAGAGGCCTAGAATCGTCTAGATCTGCTTATTTTAGTCTTCATGTCGCCACAAGCAAGAGCGAGCAAGAATGGCCGCTGAGTGTGTGACTGTTTTCCTGTTACTGTGTTTACACATGCAGAATCCCCTTTGGACTTATTGGCCAGAGATTGCAAGCTGTGCATCCAAACCCCAGCCTGTAGACAAATATAGCTAAATCTGCACCCTGTAATTTCTCACACATCATTGCAATCTCACTCTATCTTCTCACTCTCGCACACTCTTCTTTTCTGTCTCCCTTTGGCCGTTTGTTCTTTCATAACATTTCTCCCACATAAGGGCTGTCACGTCACTGTCCCCTCTCAACTTCAGGTTCGAACTTACTTTATCTTCTCCCTCTCAGGCCATGAAAGCCTGCACAAATGGATGATTAGCAGCTCCATTAGAAAGGAGAGGAATAACAGTGCGACTGTACCCTTGGCTCTATGTGCTGCTCTCCTCCAACTGGACACACAACTACACATAAGAATGGATCTGTATCTGAATCTGTATTCTCATGTACTTACATAAACCTCCAAACAAACTGAATTGCCAGACTGTGTTTTCTGTCCGGCACTGCCAATTCTTTTGCGGCCTTCTACAGTTATAGCCATGTTGGAGTTGATTATATAATGTGAGATAACAAAACACACAACATGATGAGTCCACAAAGACACACACACACACAAACACACACACACATACACACACACACACACACACACACACACACACACACACACACACACACACACACACACAAACTGAAAATATATTCTTCTGTCTCAGTCTGAATCATTTAAAAATATTTTACCTCTCTATGTGTCTATTCATGTGTTCTATCATGACAAGGTTATCTCAATCTATTCAGCCTGTTAATTCAATAAACAAGTACAGAAAAGCAGATCATTGGGCAAAATGATTACAATGAAACTGTTAGCTAGGGGACCAGAGGAAATTTTATATGATGCTGACATTCAGACAGCCTGCTCTTTACACACATGCAGATACATGTTTAAGCTACATCTGAATAGGAGAATGATGAAGCCAGACAACGTTACATAATGAGCTTTTTGCAAAATTTAACCATTGCAAAGAAAGATTTTAATGTTTTTAAGTAACCAACTGACTGCTTGTCTCACTGATGGAGTATTAGACCACAAGACAAATTCTGCCTGCATAGAGACACACTCCTTCATACGCATATTGAATGATGTTAGCATGAGGCTGAGCTGTGTCTTTTTTATTTTTGTCTTCTCTTATACTGGCTAACCTATAGCTACCATTGGCTACCTGCTGTGAGTAATAAGCCAACTGTGAACGTCCTGCTGACCTGTCAGCACCTACACCGCTGTCTGCAGCTCTGAGGGGAGCCCATACTAAGTGAGAGTTTTCTTTGTGACGTGTGCTGGTAAAAAACGACATCCAAATGCAATACAGCAGAGGGTGCATGTCATATTGTTCAGCAGTACGCAGGGCATGTGGCTACCTGTGATATATTGCAGGACGTCCATCTAGCCCTGCAGCACATCTGCCCCAATATCCATCTGCCTTTCAGTTGGATGAGAAGCTTCCCCTGCCATTGCATGTTGTGGATAAACAGCCCCTGGCACTCTTTCCCTGTGCTCTCTGCTGGCTCAAAAACAGGGTCGCTTTGATTACCAAGGGGGATAAAAGAACACTCATCAATAATTAAAAAATGCAATTAATGACTTCCCCACCTCTGTCAGATCTCCCACCCCGAACTCCTGTGCTGCTGCAATCCCCACAATACCGGAACAGGACAAATATGGAAATGGGAAGTCATAACTAAAACATAGCAGTGTTAACCTTTTGTAAAATGCACTATTTAGATTCTTGCCTGACGCTTTGTTGTCATAACCTCTTCTATCAGCCCTCAGTCTCCAGAGACCACAGCCATTGATACCTTTTACAGCTATGATCTCAAACTTTGCTTTGCTGAAATATTCATGCTTCGTTGCATTCTGAATGTGTTCCCAAACACCAACACAAATTGCAAGAAAAATGATAGGTTTGGAATGAGCATTAAATTGGAGTTGTTTTCAGCGGCTAATTATAAAAATACCTTTTTCATGATACACATAAATATCTTTTCAGGATTTATATGAATATGAAATGTTATTCTCCTAACCTATGTTTATTTTATAGGAAATGATACAGTGTCTACAACGCCAGAGCAACTAAATCATGCAGTGCTGCTTGGAGGTAAATGTATAAAAACAAAAATGTCACACAGTCAGTGCTTATACAAGACAGACATTTCATCTCACCACCTGTCAGAGCCGTTTAAGAGAGAATTTAGCAGCCATGAAAAGAATTCTAAGTGACCCTCTGTTACTTGTGTCAATGCTGGCATGATGATGATGTGTCTTTCCAGATCAACACGGTGGGATTTTAGTTATGACAACTCAGCCTGTCTGTCTGTACTGATAATATTCGCTTCTTGATGTGTGTTCTTGGCTCATATTGAAGTGTTTAAAAATACACCACATATTAAGTTGTGCTCTTGAGCATTGTCAAACTATATATTTCAAGTAGTATTTCAATTCATATAGTATGGTGTGAAATGAACCTGTCATTCCAACTAACCAAAACCCACCCAGATGGATGGACAAAAATGTTTGTTTTCATTTCACATTTTCTGTATGAATAGGTATTGGGCAGTCAATTACAAACACACAGCTGTGTAGCCTATCTAGTCACATATATCATCATCTTCTCTAGTGACATGCAGAGGCAGCTGTTGTCTATATAATGACTTCCTAAAAAGATTAGTGTCTTGACAGTGATGTCCACTGTTCGCTCCTAGAGGAGCATTTGATGATGGTGGCAAAGAGGTGGATAAATGAGACTGCTGCACTTTAAACATACAAGTTCAGTTTTATCTCCAACAATATGATCAGCTGCAATTAAACTGTGTTATGTTTATTTGTTCTCTTCTTACACAGTATGTTCATGGATGGGCTTCAGTTCACAAATCGTTGTCCTTGTGACGTTGCCTACACGTTATGTGTGCGTGCGTGTTTGATGGGGAGGCAACAGCTCTCAACAGCATCATGACCATCAATGAATATTCTACGTAGCCTTCAGCACAACGTAATAGAATATCCTCCTACGCTCCAGTTGCTGATTGGCGTTACGCAGGTATCCAGCTATTATTTATTAGCCCAAAGCTTGGACGTCTCATTTATCCTGACCGGATCTCACTGCAGGATCTATCTGTTCCAACTTTACTCTGCACCAGTGCGCACGCAGCTGACTCTTTGAACAAACTATCTGCTCGACAGAAAACAGGTAAAGAAAAAAGATTTCTTTCAAATGTTTAAAGTCAAATGTTAACATATTTATTCTATTTTCAACAGTTGCCTTTTTCTGTCATGAAAAAGTGGAACTTTTGGGAAGGAAACAAAAGGGGACTGCGTGACATTACTGTCGTCATGGTTTTTTTTCTGTATTATATGGACATATCCAAGAGAAACCGCATTTACTATTTAGATTCATACCAAAAAAAAAAAACGTTTCATGAACTATATATTTGTAAAGCTGACAGCGCGCGCTTTTACGCACCAATTACGCAGCGGGGTATGCGCAACAAATAGTTCCTGATATTCACTTCACTTCACTTTATACTTTATTAGTCCCATCACTGGGAAATTTGTCTTGGACACCGTGCATAGTCTAGTCATGCAAAGCAACATGATCAAAGTACATAAAACACATGATCGAAAAACATAAAACACAATAATAGATCATTCACACAATACAGCATCCGTTAAAAACAAATAAGATAAAAAGCACAAGAAGCGATAGTTTTGCCTATAAGGAAACAACACGATAACTGTAATTTTTTTCGAACAGGCGGTGCTGAGAAAATGAGGAGAGGCTTGCTGCTGGTGACTCTGTTCCTTATCATGAAACTTCAATACAGTCAGTCCAGATGCGAGGAGCCCGGATCGCGCACATCAACTTCAGATGTAGGTTTCCTGGCGCGTAAGCTGATTTACAGACCATCTTTAAACAGAAAATGTTAAACTGAACTTTTTGCTTCTCATAATTGCAGCAGACCACAGGCTTGGACAACCTCAAGCGGAACATTCTGAAGAGGTATAGCGATTTGGATTATGACAGCTTTGTGGGACTGATGGGGAGAAGAAATGCTGGTGAGTCTCCCACTGATTACATTCATAAGTTTATAGTAATAATAATACTATTGTTAATGATAATAAAGTGAAAAGACATCAGAAATGGCAATATGTGTTGGCAATGGTGTCCCTTTCTGAGATTTGGTAATTTATGTATGATCATTTGATCTGGATTTTATTTTCTCATATGCTCACTTCTAATTTCACAAAGACGTTTTTTTCCTTTTAAATTTCCTTTTATTTTATCAGATGCAAACGCTGTACAGGCACCACAAAAAAGTAAGATCTTTGTGAGTTAGTAATAATATAAAATGTTTTCTTTCTTTAAATTATTTCATGAAACACAAAATTGAATGCTTCTCATTCTTCTTTTTTTAGGGGAAATGAATGACATTTTTGTTGGTCTTATGGGAAGGAGAAACTCAGAGCCTGGTGAGTGTGGCACTTCACAAGTGTCAAATATCCACAATAACCCTGTTGGCCTGTTTCAAGGTTTTCTCTGGTGTTGATCATGCAATGTCTGCCCTCACAGATAATGGTCCCTGGAGGAGAGAGTATCCAGAGAGGAAAGGCATTTTTCTCAACAAGTGCAGGCTGAGGTGAGTGCCTCTTCTTTTTCTCTCAGTAGATGGAACATTTAACATCTCCACTTGGAAAAATAAAGTTAACACTTAACCTGGCTAATAAAAAACAATATGGAACAGAGGTTTTGAAGATCAAACTTTAAAGTCAAAAGCACTGCTGACTCAACTTACTTTTTTTATATATTTCCTCTGTATGCTTTCCATTTTTCTAAAACGTAAACCTCTAGTTTACCTGATTTTTGTGGTGTATTAAATAATTTATTTTCAATCAATCAATCAATCAAAATTTATTTATATAGCACTTTACAAAAACCAGCAGGTATCCAAAGTGCTTAACATCAGAAACACATGTCATTTTGCACATTTTAAATGCATGAGGGTAGGAATAATACTTATATATGATGTGTTTTGTTGCAGGTTTCTTCAGGGGCTGTAGAAATTAGTTCTGAAGCAACTCTCTAACCTGGCAACAATGAAGAAGATCACAGAGAATACAACCAATGAACTGTCTGATGGAAACAACTAAATGGCGTGATTCACACTGTAGACCTGCCAGCTGGCTTATCAAAGTGACAATAAACTACATAGATTGCATTTGTTGTATCTGAAGACAAAACATGATTAGTAGTAACAGCCAATACATTCTATTCCTTTTATCATGTTATACCTTTTTCTTCAAAAGCTCAAAATAAAAATCATTTTGTATACATCATTTATTAATTCAAAATGTCAGTGCATTTTCCTGCAGCAGTTCTTAAGTGATTCTTCAAGCTTGTCTCCAGTGTAGAAAGTAATGTTCAATCACACCTGCTGCAATGTTTATTGTTGGGTTATATAAAATGACTGGACAAGAGGGATTTATTGGATTTTTTTTTTTATAAAACTGTTTATCAGAAGCTACAGTGTTCTCAGAAAGATGTAAAGCGGGTTTCAAGTACACACTTTTCAGAGCATCTTATATCACTTAGATAAAAAGAAAACATTTTAACAGCACAGTTGTTGCTTTTCCTACTGAAACACTGGCTGTAGATTAGTAGTCTGTTAACTTATCAAAGAGGGTTCAAAAGGAAATCAAAACTGAAAAATGCAAACACATTAAGGTAATGTTATTTTTGTAATTTTAAATGTTGCATGTTGTTTCAGAAAGCCAAAAAAACAAACATATTTTAAATTATTTAAATTTAACTTCAGAAAAGTAAAGCCAGAACATCAGATTTAATACCAGAAAAGATGCTAAATATTTTGAAGTTGTAACACATCAATGGCCTACACACACACACACACACACACACACACACACACACACACACACACACACACACACACACACACACACACACACACACACACACACACAACACACACACACACACACACACACACACACACACACACACACACACACACACACACACACACACACCTGCTGCTGCTGTATTATTGGCTCAGATCAGGTTGTAAAATACATCAAAATAATATTCTATGTGTCTCTTCCTGCATCACCCCAAGCACATAACTGTGACTGTGTAGCGTCATAAATACATAAATTAAAATGCTGATCATGTTGAACGTAATTAAACCAAAGGTTTATGTTGGTTAAAAATAGCCAAGCCATACGGAGCTGCCGCTACAAAAATCACATTCAAATTTTAATCACTCTCACCGTGGGCGTTTATAGTGACATACTGGCTGGAATTATACTGCGATCGGATCAAGGAAGACCTCTCTGAAGAAAATATTAGTTGACATACGGCGCAGGGAATCAGAGGTGCCTGCCTTGAGCGACTGTAGTCTTGTTCTCAGTGGCGTGAGAGATTAGATTGTCTTTTGTCCTTTTCTCTTGCTCTGTCCCTGATTTAGTTTGGTTTACACTAGCGAGGAAGGCTGACGTTGTGTGACTCCTTCCATCTGTCACCTCCTGAACCCCTTTAAGTCCCACAGTCCCGGTTGTCTGTGAGAGTGGGCCATGGCTCAGACCCAGACGTAAGGAGGGTCGGTAGCGTGGCCTGTAGCCGTACGCTCTCAGATGATAGGTGTAGTACTCCAGTGTGTACATCAGCTCTGCTTCTACATAATGGAAAGATACTGCCAGGTCAGAGCAGCACTGCGGACCCTGGGGAAGAATAACACACACAAATATACATGTTAGCAGCACAAAGTGTTGCACACTTACATCTAAAGATACCAAAAGTTAGAACAAAGATTTAAAAAACATATATTATATATAATACATATAACAGAACACACTTGAGATACTGTACATGTGGCATTTTAGCATTTATAATTATGAGATGTATAAACAAGCAAAACCAATTGTCAAAAAGTGTCAGTCTCTATCATCCATCAAACTGCAATCATATTTCACAGATTTTACTGTGACGTCCCTTTTCAGCACAAAAAAGAAAGTGATTACACAACGTTCTGTGAAAAGTCTGTAAAATACTCACTTTCTTCCAACAACTTTATCTAATAAATAAAGAGGAAAAAAAATGTACTTGTGATGTCAGGGATGTATTTAAGTACGAACATTTTGTATGCAAACAGGATTATGAGTAAATATGGTCTCCATTTTGTTAACTACTAACTGACAAATCAATCAATCTATCATTACAATCTGTTTAAAGGGGTGATAGAATGCAAAACCGATTTTACCATTACTATTGTCATAGTTGAATAACGACAGTTCGGTAGGTAAATAGGACATACATAGAAGCTCAAAATCCCATTGACACCCCTTTACTATGAAAATCTCATATTTTGAAACTGCTGCTGAAAACGGGCGAATCTCAACAAAGCTAGAAACTGACGTAAGCATCTCAGGACCTGTACCTTTGTCACGCCCATGGGTGTATTAAGAGAACGGTCACGCCCCAACATTTACATAGGCTACACAACTGACCTGAGATCAGGTAGTCTTCTAAATCTAGGTCAGGCAGATCTGCTATTCCATTACAAAATTCACTTCTGAAACTTTTTTATGCGAGAAATCAACCACGTAAAGCTCAAATATGGGCCGTTTTACGAAAATTGATGGCTAATTGCAAATTTTGTCCGACTCTGTGTCAGAGTTCCCTCCCCTCTTCCTGCTAAATGGCCGGCCGGTGAGTGACTGAGAGCGTGGTCAGCGAGCTTGTTACGCCCACAATCTCTTATTGCAGGTTCCAGTTAATCTAATGGATATGTGTGTTGAGTTATTTAAACAAACAATCGGGGCACTTAATGCCTCTTGTCCACGAGTCTCATTGATAGAGCCGTGGTGAGCTGGAGTCCATCTCCAAACATTCAACATGGTGTTGTCTCCCTCTTTGTTATGACCACCTGAGCCAGGTCATGACACATGGCAGAAGCATGACCATGTACAATATGTAGCCTAAGTTTGACTTGAGATAAAGTGCCCACGTTCATCTTGATGAAGGCTGCTACCTAGTGCTACAGTGTAACTAATTTTTGAATTTTTCTTTTTAGCACAGAGCTATAACCTATCAAGATTCGATTACAAACCAAATTGTTATTAGTGGGAACAAGTCTTGGTTTTGGTCTTTTTGTTTTTGATCACAATAAGAAGAATATAGAATATCACCAGCCTTATCGTTAACTGTCTTGACAGTTATGAAACCATACATTTCCATTTGTACAGTCTGATAAAAAAAAAAAAAACACTCGTTCTATGCAGGGGTCAGGTACGGCATTCGAATGTGCCAGATAATCACATTTATTTATTTAGTTATTATCTCTCTGATGAGTCATTTATAGCAACACCTACATATTGTTAAATTAATCAAAAGAAAAAAAAAACAGTAATATGCACACTACTCACTTTCAGTTAGAGAAAAAATCCCTACTGTACATTTCGAAATAAAAGAAGAATTATATCACTTGAAGTGCAGATGTACACTAATGACATTGGTACACCCCCTCAATATCATGTCTTTCTAACCCGACTTGCCCCTTTCTTTTTTTCTCTTTCTTTGTTTAAAGATTCTTTGTTTGGCATTTTAGGCCTTTATTTGTGACAGGACAGCTTTGACATGAAAGGGGAGAGATAATGGAAATGACATGCAGCAAAGGGCTGCAGGTCGGGAATCGAATCTACGGCCACTGCGTCAAGGACTGAGCCTCTGTATATGGGTGCACGCTCTACCATGTGAGCTACCCAGGCACCCCGACTTGCCCCCTTCTAATAAGGTTACAGTGATTCACTCCACAGGATGTCTCGCTTATCACAGAGCTATCTGTAAACTAACTTGTGCTTTAATGGTGCCATTTTAGGCACTTTTGGACAGCTTACAAAGTAGATATAGACAAGAAATATGGTGAGAGAGGGTGGTATGACATGCAGCAAAGATTATTGACTAGAATCAAATTGGGAATGTTGGGGTTATATGGTATGCGTAAGCATTTTAAGCACAGGTATGATTTGTATTTGTTTGCTTTTACCATCTCTACCAACTCATACTATAGCACCATTTCACAGCACTATATCACAAATAAAACATGAGTGGTGACTTGCCTCAACAATTGGGTAGTAGCAATAGCTCCAGTACCAGAAGCTCTTGGAGAACTTGCCAGTTAGATGGTGCTCTGGCACAAACGGGTGGAAAGTTTCACGATGCAAAGTATCTCTGGAGTCCCCTGCCAGAACGCCCATCTTCTCCAAACACTGCCCCAGCGCCAAGTCCTCTACAGGTGTGGTGTGTGAGCAAACTTTGGTCCGAAAACCTTCCACAAATCTCTTGAGGGCCTCTTTGCTTAGAACATAGCCTGCCCCTCCGCTCATGTAGCCTTGCTTGGTGTAAGGCTTGAAGCGTTTGCCGAAGTAGATGGGCTCTTCAGGGGTGTGGTTGGACAGAATCCAGCGCAGGTTGTCCACCACCACATATGTGTCATCATCTGCTTTTAAGAACCAATCGGCTTCACTTGCATGGTGCTCGTAGACGTAATGGAAGGCTCGAATGGTCTTCCAGTAGAGCTGGTCACGGCCCTCCTTGGTGCCCAGGCCCACAGTGGGGAAGTCTAGGTCCTCTTCAGAGCTCATGAACACCACCACATTGCAGTGGCGACTCCAGGTGGCCCTGACATGGCGGGCCCTACTCTGCAGGTTATACGGCCCCGTCATCACCCAACATAGAACACGTACCTTCTGGTACAACACATCTGCAACCCGACTGTCTTCATCTAGAGGGAAACGGCAAACAATACAACACATAACACAACACATGTTAACTGGTGTGCAGTGGAGCAATTGGATGTGTAGTTATATCAGGAATGCCCCACTACCCTGGCACTCCACACATGAGCATTACTTCTCCATATCTAATCAGTGTACTCCACATTCCTTCTGTGTTTTTTATTCTCCTTTCAATGCATATCTTCTTTGAGTAAGAACTAAGATAACCTTGGACAAAGTTCATGCAGTAGTTCCTACAAGTCTAAGGGCCCTGTCTTGCACTCAGCGCAATTGCCTTTGTACACTGACGCATGTATCATTCCTATTTAGCTCCCGGGGGCGGTTCAGCGAAAAGAGGAGGCGTATTCCGGCGCAAACGTTACCTGATGCTATTTTGCAGTTTCAGAAAACAATTCCGCCACTGACCAGGAAAAACCTGGTCTAAAGTCAGTGGCGCTAGTCTAAAGTCAGTAGCGTGTTATTCAGATGCTATTTTAGGGGCGCATGCTTGGCCATAATGTAGCGTGTGCACAACGCGCATACACTTCTCTCATCTAAACGGACGCGGCAGTTCCCATTTTTGCAAACCATACATAATTACAAAGCAAAATATTACTGAAAATGTGCTTCAGGTGTTTGGATAGATCAGGAGAAACTTTACAGTACAGTCCTCAAAAAGTCGCAGCATTATTTGTGGCTTGTTGTGTTTTACACATTTCCATGAATCATGGATGTGTTGATAACATAAATGAGGAAATATTAGAGGAATTAAGGAGACATGATGTTGAACTACGGTGGGATTGGACACTCGGGTGGAATCTGGTCGGGGGTGGCAACGCGATCGCGCTGGGGGCCGGCGGGTAGGACGGAGATGGAGTGGGGGGGAGAGGAGGGCCACAGGTGCAGGTGGGTGCGTGGCTGCCCCCATGGCTGCAGCAATCCTCTCCAGACTTGAGGAGATGCACCCGAGAGGCCGCAGCAACATTGCCATCCGGCCAAGACGGGCATTTATTACTTTGCGCATCTCGGACAGCTCCCACTGGCGTGCACCAGGCAAATCCGCTGTCAAAATAGCAATCCGCCATCGAACAAGCGCGCCTGCTCTTAAAGGGAATGTGAGATGGCTGTGATTGGTTATTTTCATGTTACGCCGAAACCACACCTAGCTACTTCAGACCAACCCATTTAAGATTTGCGTTGGGCGCAAGAGTCATTTATCCCGCCGGTATAATAGCAACAGCGCCTGAGATCTGCCCACAAAGCTAGGCCTACGTTTGCGTTTCAGATCGTTAAAATAGGGCCCTAAATGTCTCAGATAAGAAAGTCATCGAAGACAGTTAAATCTTAAGTTAAAGAGTAAGGGTGGACAGTATCAGTCAGTTTTAATATTATACACCCTATTTGCTCTGTCAGTGTCTATCAGGGTCTTTAATTGTGCCATAATCTATCTATCTATCTATCTATCTATCTATCTATCTATCTATCTATCTATCTATCTATCTATCTATCTATCTATGAAATGGCTATATATAGAATGTATTTGTATATATATATATATATATATAAAAACTAAATAAACTCTCACATGAAATTATTTTTTCTGTAGTATAAAAGGACCAGTGCAAAAGAGGATAAAGCACAGGGCCGATTCTAGGATCTGACCTTTGGGCAGGGCTGGACTGGGACAAAAATTGGCCTTGGCATTTTTGGCCCACGCGCGCCCACCCACCCGTGATTGGTCAGACACATTCCCTGCAGACAGTCCTCTTAAAATATGCGTGCATTCTATGATATAAGTTACCTAGTGTTCTGCGTTCGTGTGATCGTTTTGGATCCTTCAAGAGGGGTCTCAAGACTTATCTGTTGCTCTTACATTTAAATAATGATTTCATTCTTAGAGTTATGATTTGTATATTTATGGTATTTTTATTATTGATATTTTATATTGTATTGACATTATTGTTATTATTACTATTTTGCTTAATATTGGCTTAGTAACTTTAAAAACAGTTTACTGTTAATTTTAACTATTGTAAGATTCATATTTTGTCGCTTTGGACACAAGTGTCTGCTAAATGCAATAACCATAACTATAACCCTTCCCAAAAGCTACAATAAAGCTGAGAGTAGTATATGCCCTGAAAAGAGCACCAATACAAGAGAAGCTAATTAAGCCATTCAAGGAACACTGATGCCTGATTTTATAGATCACACAGACCTTTCAGCTACCCAACAGGCTAACCGCTAGCATTTTCAATGTAGCTTAAGCGCTAACTTTAATGTTACAGCCAAACGGATTGTTATCGTTATGACGCGTGGACACACACACACACACACACACACACACACACACACACACACACACACACACACACACACACACACACACACACACACACACACACACACACACACACACACACACACACACACACACACACACACACACACACACACACACACACACACACACACACACACACACACACACACACACACACACACACACACCTTGTCCTCACTCGCTCCCATGGCCCTGACACGGTTACTCTCCTCCTCCTCGGCTTCTGGTAATGCTGATGTTGAAGCAGCTACTACAGCCCCAACGTCCGAAAATTTGGCACATTTTGAGGAATCCGCCTGTAGATTCTTAATCTTTTTCTCCTGTAATTTCTCTGCACCTCCCCTTGCGGTTGCGCTCTCGTTTGTCCATTTTAACATGAATGCTAAACTTCCAGCATAACTATTACAGCTCGTGTCTCAGGGCCGGGAGGCGTGGCCATAGTGGGATCGTAAATTTGCGCCCGGGGTTCCTTGATTTGATTGGGTCAAGCCAGTGCCAAAAGAAAATTAACCAATGGGCCGCTGTGAGTTCTTTATGGGCGGCCCGGCCAAAAAAATAAAAAGGCCTATTTATATCGGCGATTCGGCCCAAAGTGTCTCGCCCAACGGAAAATGCCCGGTATGCCAGATGGCCAGTCCAGCCCTGCCTTTGGGGGTGCTCAGCCCCTAATGAGCAGTTGATAGCAGTTAAGCTAGGAGGGTCTGTTTTTTTTTTAAACCCTTAAATCATGACTTCTGGTGAGTTTTGGGGAAAGTAATAGACAGATTGAGACATACAAGTATGACAAACTATCAACTGATTCAAGGCATCTGCTGTGAAAAAAGATGGCAACTACAAAGCATGATTATTGCAGCACATACTTTGAACTGGTAAAATAAGCCTTAACATATTTTTAGACAGGATTATTCATGTTTTTTTTGCTGTTAATTTTCAACTTTTTCATTTACATCATTGATAGAAACTGATATGGTTATACAGCTAAATGATGAATAATCTAATGTAATAATGCCTCTGAACCAGATGGGGAAAATCTCTTTATCTTAAGAGCATGGGCCTGATAATAAAAGCATTTACTCTAATACAACTACATTATATGATAAGTAAGACATCAATAAATCTGAAAAGACCAACTTTAATGATGAGCCACAAAACAATATTATGCAATACAGGAAATAAATCAGAGGCCACTGAATAATATGTATCATATGTATATATCAATGGAAGTCAAATATCACAATAAGCAATAAACGAATAATGAATGAATACAACCTAAATTCAGTTGTATAATAAAAATACAACACCTATTCATTCTGAAATCCAATGTTACTAAAACCTTCTGGCTTAAAGTGCATGCTCATTTTCAGGTTCATAATTGTATTTAGAAGTTGAACCAGAATAGGTTTACATGGTTTAATTTTCAGAACAAAACTTATTTTTGTTGTACTGCACATTGCTGCAGCTCCTCTTTTCACCCTGCGTGTTGAGCTCTCAATTTTAGCTACAGAGTGAGACATCTCACTTCTATTCCATCTTTGTTGGGAGTCGCACATGCGCAGTACCTAGGTAAGGACAGTCAGAAGTATGAGGGCGTGCCACGCTAGCAGCTAGGCGAGCATTATAACGTGTGTTACAAAGTGACGTGAACATATCAGCATCCAGTAAGTTGTACACACTGAGCATGTCTTCAACAGCACAAGCTTCTCTCTTGCACCTCAGATAGTTTTCGGCAACTATCACTTCCTCTGACTTAAGGTCAATATGGTAGTGAAGTGCCAGTGCTGACAAATGTCAGGCTGCATGCCTGAATTCCATTCAGCAATTCTCCATTGACATCAGAAAATCTCCATTCGCTTTGTCTTACGCCTTTCTCAGGAGATGGCAATGCTATCTGGTTTGTCTCACACAAGTCCATAACTCTGGCGTTGAGATCTGCAGCAGTGCCATCACTGCGCTTCTCCTTAAGGGAGTCAGTCACTGCATTTTTATGTCACTGCTTGGGCAAGATCAATGGTTTCCTTCTGCAGGTACCTATGTAAACATGCTGTTACAGACAGCAGATCTTGGAAAACAAACACTGAGGAGATTTTGCTGAGTTTTGCCTTCAATCCTACAGACATAGGTGTGTCGATGGTAGAGAGAAACTGAACAATGGCAGGGAAGTTGTTCAGTATGGCATTCACTGAACGAAACTGGCATGCCCAATGTGTGTTGGACAACTCGACAAGTTCAGAGAGTTGCGATCCTAATTTTCTTTGAGTAGGCTATCTAAAAACTGTGAATCACATAAAAAAAAAAAGTGATTCACAAGCGAAGCACTAAAGAAAGAACAGACACTTTCCAGTATGCCATGGCCTCAGAAACCGCTTTGCATGTGTAACATAAGACCAGATTCAACTCATGAGCATAGCAATGCACATATATTGCTTCAGGGTGCTTCTTTTGAAAATGGGCTTGCACACCCCCTACTGCCCCACTCATGACAGCTGCCCCATCGTAGGTCTGTGCCACACCTATCAAGTCTTCAACACCTTTTGCCCTAACTGCCCCTCAATTGCATTAGTTATTGATGCAGCATCAAAATTGACCATCTCTGTAAGGGCCAGGAATCTTTCCCTCACAGTACCCTCTGAAACAGACCTCACACAGAGTGCCAGCTGTTGTTTTTCCATCCCTGGCCTCATCAGCCATAATGGCATACATCTTTGACTCCCTCATCTCACTTACAATAGCTGCTGTTACCTCCAGTGAGCAGCACTCTATCATTTCATTCTGACTTGTAGATGAGAGGTAGGTGCTGTTTGCTGGAGGGGTATATGTTTGCAAGAAAGGTTCAAACTCTTTCTTTTCAAATTGCCTTTGTTGTTGCTTTCAAGCAATTCATTGTGACCTCTAAATGGGACACTCTGTTTCCCCAGCATACAGATCACTGCCACAACACGTTTCAAGTACTCCCTTCGTTCACTTATGTCAGAGGAACTTGCATTCTCTATTTGCTCCACAACATTGCCCTTTGACAGACAGGCCTTATAGCTCTGCCAGCAAACTACACTGTCTTTGTGCGATTGTGCAGTTTCATGCTTTTGAAACAAGCCCAGTGCCTTTCTCCAATTCTTTACACCACCACTCACAAATACTTCCGGTTTTAAATTTTTGCCAAACATCCTACAAGCAAAGCAGAATGCAGCATTCCTCCTAGAGGAGTATTCCAGCCATTTAAAACTGTTAAACCAGAAAGGCTCTCATTTGTAAGCCAAACTGATCCTGTGGGTACTCAGAGAGATTTATCTGTTTAGGACCAGTGTCCTTGTCCCCTAAATCAAAAGACATATCAGCAGACAATGACACTTCGGCTTGCTGGCTCTCATGCTGCTCTATCTCTGCTTCTTCTTCCTCAATGGTCTGCTCCCTCTCCCTCTCAGCTTCCATATACCTTTCACGTTCTTCTCGCTCTCCTTGTATAGTACAATAGGCAAGAAAAAAAAAAACTTAAAGAGGGAAGAAAACTAGTCCTCCATGAAATGCATGTAAATATAATGTGAATGGAGTATTTTATTATTGAGTTAAACAGTTAAGTGTTTTTGCCCGTACAATATGTCAACTTTCTCACCTGGTTCTTCCAGGTCCCTCTCTTTGTCCTCTCTCTCTCCATCCTGCTCTCTCTCTCCATCCTCCTCTCACCTTGTTCATCTTGCTCTCTATGCCCTTCTCCCTCTCTATTCGCCTCACTCATTTGTGCTGTCAACCAGAAGGCAAATGTAATCAACTAATCAATAGAGAATGTATCATGTAGGCTACCAAAGGTTATAAATTCACCTGTTTATAACATATGTGAATATGGGGTTGCTGTTCAGTGCAGTGGGATAATGTTAAAGGCTTATCTTATACTTTCTCACCTGAAATTGGCTGTTTTCTTTAAAAAAAGAAATGTATATCCATCTATGAGGAAACAGACTGTGGGTCAGGGTTTGTTGTTCCAGCGTTTCAGTTCTGATATGAATGAGTCTGATGATCCGTCAGGTCGAATTATTTATTTTTCATTGACATCGACAGTTAAAAATAGGAAAGTGTCTGTAGGGAGGTAACAGCAGCATAGGCGGCGGCGCTAGGCTATTTTTAGCAGTGCTCAAGCCGTTACGGCAGGCTATTAAATTGCCATCATTGTGATCAGGGAATCACAGATTGGTTCCACAAATACTACACCTGTAGCCTACTTCAACTTGTTCATTCGATTAGATTTAATTTTCACTCCATTAGCCATACCTTTTCAGTGGTTGAAGGTAGCCATACTCTGACGACGGTTCCCCAAAGTTATCTGCGTAGACTGAACAGTTGACTGAGGTGCCCACCAATCAGAGGCATAGCCTACTCATTCAGGGAATCGCAGATAGGCTGTTGACTTTAGGCTACAACTGAGCTGAGCCTGTCGTCATTTATGCTATTCCATTGCTAAAATCAGGTTTGCAAAAGCACTAAACAATTTCACAACATCACAATGATAAGGACTTTATTTTTTCAGGGGTGCTGAGATGATATTTAGGGGTGCTTCACCACCCCTAAAAATAGCCTAGCGCCGCCTATGGTAAAGTACCTGCATGGTGAGGATGGAGCAGGTTGATAAGAGCAGCTCCCTCCTTCCTCCAGCTGATTGGTCTCTCCGACACCGCTGTGGCTCTTTCCTGAGCCTCTGACAGCACGGGGTAGCTCCTCTCAAACCACACCTGGTGCAGGAAGAAGTAGATGCTGCAGGCCCCCACCAAGAAGCCCAGGGAGAAGGCCCATCTGGAGCTGGAGCCCTTCATGGTGAGACCGTCCCCAGCACCGTAATGTCCCATTTACAGCATGTCTACATGGGAACACAACACATCAGGATTGATTTGATGGACTGACAAACCTGACATGTGTCTCTTCAAGTAACTTCAATATTATTTTGCAAATCATTGTGTCAGAAAAGGCAATACACTTGAATGGTATTTGCAACGCAAGACAGGTTTGTGATGTGTGCATTAAATATAAAAAGATATGATGTGGTTTGAGTACACTCTGATAGCTTTATATCATTTTTGATGCCCTTTTCAGACCCAGACTACAACACATTTTAAGTATTGCCCCCTGGAGCCTAATCTCCCCCTCTCACATTCACAGGGATGTTGCCTTAAAACAAAATTTAAAAAGGTGTGTGTTATTGCAATACATTTGGACAGGAACATTTTAAACCACAGACAACTGTCTGTCTAAGCTGGAAAAGCATCTCACTTGAGAGTTATTAGAGTCTGTACACAGACACTGAACTATAGACTGACTGTGAACGTGTAGAATTTTTGTTTCCAATCTAAATTATTTTAACTTGAGTGTAGAACCTACAGAAATCTGAAACCGGCTCCAGTATTACGGTGCTGTCACAGTGATTTGTCCCCCTTATAATTATCATATTTAAGGCAGACTGATTTAAGTAGATACATTTAAAATAAGCTATAATATAAGTGTCAGTAGTCATTTTGGCATAAGGACTTGAAAAGTCCTTTGTGAACATGGACTTTACACAGGGTAGATTCCATGTCCCTTATTTGGAAGCTGTGCAGCTGACAAATTCATGTGACACATCAGAGGAAAGGACGTCCCTCTAAAACACATTTGCTCGTTTTCTCTCCCCTCCCATGACTTGATGCTTCCTCGGTGGTAGGAACTACTGACCGTCGGCTTGGTGTGTCAGGGCCTTTAGACGCAAGTAAGAGAGGCAAGTGGAGGAGTCGGGAATGCAATTTAAGTGTCATGAAATGCAGCTACAGTGTCAGTGTGTCACTGCCACATGTTATCTGTTGTCTCACGGATGAGGTCAAAGACCCCAAACCTGATAAAGATGTTAACGATTAGCATGTGAAGAGTTGTTTTGGGCAAATATTTTACTCTCCACATATCATGTTTCTTTCATTATCCTGATGATAGATAAAAGAGGGGACGATTCAGTCCCCCTAATTGAGACATTACAATTCCATGGTCCTCACCAGGTCTGAAGCCCTGGAAGTTTTGACTTTAGCCCCGGATGTAATTTTAGTTTAAGTACGCAATAATATTGCTACATTTTGTTTGAAGGTTACTTCCCCAAAAAAAGACGCAAAAGAGGAGGTAACATTTGTACATTATGCCTACATGTGTGCTGAATCAGTCAGCAGAGATAATGAGAAAAGTTGATCTACAGGAGAATGAATAGTAAGAGCCTTACTGCATTATATACAATTATAGTTATATATTTTTAATTGTCACCTATGTTTCCCAGCATAGCCGAAAAGGTAGAAATAGGTGCATAAAATTCACCAGAATGCAGGAAATTAAGTGTTTTTCCCACAAATGGAAACTAAACATTTGCCTTTGGGTTGCCGGGCCAGCTAAGCCAACTGTTTGTGCCATCTAACTAACATCCACAAACTGGGCTGCTGAAATTAACATATTAACAAACTGGGCAAGCCAAAAGGCGTTTTTGTAATCTGCTCTGTGTGCATTGTTCAGTTTATTTAATGGGTCCGGGCTAAGCCCTGAACCTCATCAAGTCCTAGAAACGCCACTGGTTTATATATACCAAACACACATGACTGCTGCGACAGTGAATTAGAGGCATGTGGAATCCAGATGTTTGACTATAAATCTGCTGAAATGTTGTCATCATTATACAGCAGCTGTGTGTATATTTCCAGTAAGCACACTTATGTCTAAGATCTACACCCGTGTGTGTGTGTTATTTACCTTTGCTGGGACATCAGCGATTTGTGGGCACGATCTGCTTGCAACCCCTAAAGCAGCGAAATATTTCCTGTTTCTGAAAAAAAGGCACCAGCCTGATACACCTGTCAGTCATATAGTCGCATGCTGGTCACATTCATCTGATGTATTGTTTTTGATTCAAGTCGTCCCTGTTTTGCATCGCCAAATGAGATGATTAGAGAGGAAAGCCACTGCGCAGATTTACATTCTTCTGAAAATACAGCCTCTCATTGGCTGGCTGCCGGTGACGTGTTGAGGAAGCCGCATTTCAAGTCCAGAAATGCATTAATGGCAATTAACTTTTACTAATTTTTACTACATGTAGCCTATCTATTATTGTTGTATATATATTTAAGATGCTGAGATACAGAGCGAAACAACTTTATTTTTAATAGTAATAAAGCTGTTGATTTGTTAATCTTGTCCACTAGGTGTCACCCTAGTTTTATGGTTCACCCTAACAAAGCCTACCAAATTAATGCAACCTATACACTTACACATCCACACTCACTCCTACAGTTATATAGACTTTACATGCATGCACATCAGGAGGCGTAAGGCAATCATAGACTGCAGACTTAATTTGTAGCATCTGCTCTGTCTGAGCTGCTGTAAGGCACTAAGCAAACACAACGCATCAATCAGCCAAGTATGTACTCAAGGTGTACACACACAAGGGATTTAACTCAGGTTTTAACTTACTACAAAGCACAGATTTACAATTTACAGGCAGATAGAAATAGACTTGAGATAAAACAATAAAGGTGAACAAACATAGGTAAATATAAACATTGAACTATTATGTAATGCATGGGACGCTTCAGCCAGGTAACTGGCTGAAAGAAATGATAATGGAAAAGGTAGCTATCTTATATTGTGAAAGGTAAATATGGGAGTTTCGAGGAGGTCAGGAACCCTTTTTTATTCTTTCTTGAACATGGGGGAAAAGACGTACCAATGGCTGATTAAGAAGTTGTGTCAAACATAAGATGTGACGAGAAGCTTTCACTTATCTTTTTAATTAATTATTTTTTTTTAATTTTAATTTTGTACTATTCTTGGTGTCTGTCATTTGCATCTGTTTTTCTTAGATGCTGAACGTGCTTTGTATGTGTGTGTAAAAAAGTTTTGATATGTTAAAAAATCAATAAAAAAATATTGAAGAAAAAAAAAGGGAGTTTGACAGTTGAGTCCGATGTGTCATGGGATAATAAACAATTGTTATATGCTGCCAATGCAAATCACTTGGTTGGCGCAGAGTGACAATGTGAAGCGCCAGGGGAGTGGCTCCGAGCGAGCCTGTATGAGCACAGCTGTCACACGTCAGTTTCTCAAATTTGACTTGAAGGCACAGGAATAATTTATCCCACGGAAACAACAACAGTAAGAAATATGTCCATCTCTCTTCTTTCTGTGTTGTTGTCTAGCTAACGTCAGGCTACTATGAAAATACATGTTGGCACTGTTTTGCATATCGCGTTGAAATGGGCTGGTTAATTCGCTTTTTTCTCCTTAATATTCTTGACAAATTGACTAACGTCTGATATTTTGGAAGAAGGTGTAGGGCTTCAAGTGTCTAACCTACTTTTCACAGCTTTAAAATAGGATAACACTCAATGGGTTTTCTTTAAAAAGTTAAGGGACAGTAATAGGGACAGTCAGCCAATGAGTTTATGAACTATAGTTCGACACTCAATCAGCCATTTTGTCGAAATAAATTAATGTAGCATAGGCCTACCATTGTTTTGTTTCATGTTGCCTGCCTGCTGCCATGTAGTAGGCCTCGTGTAGCCTGAACGTGAAAAAAAGTATTTAAAACTTTAGAAGTATGCTAAAAGCCACTTTTAAATTCATGTAAAACGTGCCTTTGATGACCTCAGTTATATGATTGTGTAATACAGAGGTGTATAGTGTTAGAATTTCACTAAATGACGTGTTCTTTGATTTCTGAGGAGGAAGGAGAGGCTAGGTTCGGATTGAAAGATTAAGCAAGATGGTTTAATAAAACAACATGAGAAACGATAGTCAAATCACAATTAAACATAAAACATAAAACACTACCAGCATCAGACTGCAAACATGCTTCCCCTGTCGGGACACAAGTTAGCAGCCATGCGACATGACAAACAATAGGGCCTACACTGTAAACAGCGGACCTCAACTTGCTTCCCTCGCGGGTCACAGATTGAAGTCCCGAGACCTTCCTCGGATCACGCATTTATTTCCCCGCACCTGGCTCGTTCCTCAAATGAAATCTTCCCCTATTGGTCAGATGTCTCTCAAAAGAAAGGGTGTAGGCTACGCTCCCAATCAGTGTCCTGAGTGACCTACACCCGGTCAAAGGATCTTACCTAGACGGTGTCAATTGTTTCCAAACTACAGCAATACTCGTTCTTTGTCTTAATCACGTCTGGCTCGACAGGGGATGGCTCTCAACGTTGTTTAAACAATAAGTCTTCAAGCGCTTTTACATTTATGCTAAATAACAGCAATGACCTAATTAATTCTTTAGAAGCTATAGGTTTTGGGTGAGGCAGTCAAATGCTGATTAGTGTGGTGTGATGCAATCGGTTGATTCAGTGCTTTCCTCCAGCTACAGTGTTCATTCAAATAAAAGTACATTTTTATCAGACATCACCAATGTTTTAACTTTTTTAAACCTAACAGTCCACCCCTTCACACCTTAAAAAGGTGTGAATATCTATAAAAGTTACAGAACAAAAATTTAGACATTAGCCAAATTGTAAGAACTAAATCATAATTTATAAAAGAAATTCATGTCCTTCTCTGACCTCATTATCTGACTCCTCATCTTGTATCAAGGTTATTTTCTCTTAACAAAATATGTTCAGCTGGTTTTACTCACAGTGATTAGTGACTAGCATTCCATTTGAAACAAAAACAGATACACTCAATTAAATTAGAAGCTATTAAAAGTCATTGACCAGGTAAAAACAATAGATTGGAAAAAATCTTAGAAATCAAAACCAAATTCTATTTTCCACACTGCACTTCAAATACTGCACAAGTAATAACTGGTTCTCAAATCTGTAATGCAATCAGATGGGTTGAAATCTATTCAATGGCAAATCTGGGGAAAATGGTGTAAGCTATGTGAAAGCACAGAGAGCAGCTGACATCAGTGTCCATTGTTGCAAAAGCTGCAGTATGGGGAATCTGAAGTCCAGATTTTTGAAAGTTCCTTGTTCAATATTGTCCAATCTGAGAATTTGGACAAAATCTCGGATTGCTGCTGGTTCATTCTTATGCAGCCAGCACCAGGTGGCAACGTCACCAATGCCGAAAACCTTAGCAGGCTATGGCGCACTCTTGACGTCACATTTGTGCCCCTAGCTTGGCTGCAGCTGCTGTAAAGAATTTTCTTATCATTTCTGTCCGAAGAATTGGCCCTTTAACAGTTGACTGGAAGGTGACAGATCAGATGAGAGCCCAACGTCTCCAACTGGATTGACTGCTGGCCCAATTCTCCTCGCTCCCCTTGTTGGCGCTGGTGTCCTTTGCATGACCTCTCAGAGACCTTTAGAGCAGCCACAGTTTCTCGATGCCTCCTTTTCAGAAACATGACGATGGACTGGTTGGGTGTGCTGCTCGCTCCAGCACCTGTAGGAAAAAGCCATCCTTAGCTTTTTGGTGTGTCAGCAGGGACTCCAGCCTCCCTGCTCTGTCAGGAAACCACCGCAGGAATTCAGCAGCAGTGATACTCCATGCTCTCAGTCAGCGTCTGGTCAGACGAACTGGGTTCCTGTAGGCACTCTGCTGGGCTTGAAGTTGAAGTGTGAACATGGATCCTTGTTATGCGTCTCTCCCACTCCACTGCAGCGCTGGTGTCCTGCAGCACCTTGCATGAATCTGACCTGGATTCCTTGATCTCCTCGAACAGATGACATCATCAGGCTGAATGACTTCATCAGCAGGAATCTGGAGGCTGCTTTCACCTGTGAATAAAATGGCTGTGATATGCCAACACACTGCCTTGCGAAAAGTCATATTATTGATAGTTTGTCCTTGATTTGTCCATTAAATTTCTCATAGAGGAGAAATTTCCTTTGTCATCTGTGTTTTCCAAAGTCCTTAAGACAATGGGCAAAAAACTTCAGTCCATAACACAATAAATGATCCCAAAAAGTCATGAGTCCATTATAAACATACAGTACAGATCATCAATTACAAAAACACAAAAAACAAAAACTCCACAATTTTCTTTCTCAATGGGGGAAATGGGCTGCTTGATTCATCTTTTACTATTACTTCAGACAATTTTGACAAACTTGATCAGCAAGTTGCTATTTTTGAGCAAATCAATTTCTATATAAGTCACGTGTCACTTTGTGCTCCGTTCCATACTCTGAGAAGAAGAAGATATGTGTAGTATTCTGTGTGGCCTGCACAGAAAACTATCCAAATCCTCAACTCTCCCCCCATTTTTTATTTTTAACTAAATATTTATAAACTAGGGAATATAAAAAATAAAAAATAAATAAAATCAACAAACCATAAAGAAATATCAATGGAAAAACTACTACCTTGACTCTCAAATTATTTTTTCCCTTTTCAGAGAACTCCCTGGAATGCTCTGACTTACAATGGGCTTCATCAATCACTCCGATACAGTCCTACTCAAAAGCAACAAGCCAAAAAGTAAAAGAAAAGAAAAAGATAACAGAAGGATCAAAGTAAAATGTATTAAAAATGTAGCAGAAGAAAAACAAACTCAAAATCCAGTAACCTACTTAGAATATAATGATTAATCCCTTATTTCAATTACAAAATATTCTGGCATGGGGAACATATCTAATAGTTCAGACAATGATTCAATCCTTCACTCAGGAAATCTGCATCTATTGCATTGAATGAGGTGTGAAACCCCCCCTATGAGAGGCCGTATAGGAGGTAATTCATACTTCTGTCTTACACACACTATCATAATCTTGCATATACACCACTATACTCATACACACACACTATTATAATCATTTTACATGTATGTATGAGAGGGTATAGTTGTGTATGTGAGAGAGTATAGTAGTGTGTGTGTGAGAGTATAGTAGTGTATGTGAGAGAGTATAGTAGTGTGTGTGTGAGAGTATAGTAGTGTATGTGAGAGAGTATAGTAGTGTGTGTGTGAGAGTATAGTAGTGTATGTGTGAGAGTATAGTAGTGTATGTGAGAGAGTATAGTGGTGTATGTGAGAGAGTATAGTAGTGTGTGTGAGAGAGTATAGTTGAAAAGGAAGTTGGTTTGATCAATCAGGAAGACAGTTTAAATTCTCACTTCCTCATTGGCTAAAGGGGCCATTTTAAATTATCATTATCTGGTGGGCTTGCTGCTTTGAAAGTACAGCTAGCACCAACTCAGAGGAACAAGGAACATTTAAATCAAGCAGCAGAAACTTTAAGGAAAAAAACAACCTTTTTGGACAAAAACATTTATTCTTATTTTATTTAGTTTCTTTTTCAAGGTCAGTTATTGTTTGTGGAAGTATATGGTTATGAGGGAAAACATTGCTATTTTTTCACTGATACACTGTGGTGTGTTCAGAGAATTGTGAGGTAAACTGACAATTTGGGCCATGAAAGTGTCATTTTGGAAAGATAAATTTCTGAGCTCAATGGTTATACTCTGACAATCTCTTTCTTGCTCTTGATTAACCAGCAGTTTGAAGAGGATGCCAATCAGGGAAGCTTTGGTGTAGAGCTGAAGATCTTTGTCCGAACCACGCGGGACCTTAATTTCTATCTTTTACACGGGCTCGCTTCGGGGGTTGCGCGTACAACAGTGCAGAGAGCAATGCAGAACATTTTAGTTAGGAGTGACAACGCTGAAATGAATGAAGAGCCCCCACCCAAAGTACATTTTGAGACTTCAATGTTGTTGTTCCAGAAAATGACTTTATTTTCAATTAAACAGTTATGAACAGAATTCTAGAAACTGTAGACCCACTAGCCAATGACATTCAATTATTTTTTGAGCCTAGTGAACTCTATCAGTGAGCAACTTCATTAGTGTCAAGGCAATTAATAAAGGTTAATAAAAGGCCATTGACAAGTTTCCTTTTCAGTCAAATGATTATTCCATTTTCAATTGTTTAAACAAGACATTAATAATGTATTAGGAAATGTTGAGTTATTGACAACACGATGCCTCTTCAATTTAGTCAAGTTCAACAGGCAACAGATTTTAATAATGTATATTAAGGAGTTCTTGGAAGTCATTCCTGACCAAATCCCTGAGTGTTTTTAATGCAAAATCCATAGTTTCCTTAAAATCCTCGAATTTTTTCAGGACTGGCAACCACGAGCAGTTAATGCATGTGTTTTGCGGTGGGTAAATGACGGCCTTGTCTGAGGGGCAGCTCATGGAGAAAAACCACTGAAGGTAGTGGGGCGAAGACCGGGGTGGAATATCGTTTGCTCCCGTCGTAAAGGCCAGGATACCCCCAAGTTGCAAGGGTCCCTCTTGCGCTGAAAAAGAAATACACCAAAGAACACCAAAAAATAAATTAAACCTAGCATGTAGAAAACTTTTAAAAAGGAGGGAAAGACAAAGACAGACAGAAGGGCATATGAAAAGATTTTTATTCCATAACTAGCAATAATACTTACCCTCAACATCCAGCAGGTAGTCCCTCCAAAATGCACACATTCCTCTGCCCTTCTTTTGTTCCTGCCCACTGCTGACAGTTCTAGTACATCCGCTGTGAGTGGGGATGGCTCGTGACAAAACAGCAGTCTGAAAGCATCTGGGTGCATTCTTATTGCATCAAGAACACCAAGAGTCTTCATCCCCTCCCTGAACCTGTAAAAATGTATCATGAGAAGATACAAATATAATTTTTCAAATTGGATAAATTATCACACAGCACATGAAAGGGATGACTTATAAGACAGTTCAGTTTTTGATTATGCAAAAAGGCCTTGTCTTTGACCACTATCTAAAACGTGATGTTCTTTACGTTTTTAAGATTTTAAGATTTAAGATTTTATATGATACATGCAAGCCTTTATTTCGGAGTGTTTGGTTGTACACTGGCTTTTAAAAATATGTTAAAATCTTTCATTATTCTTAAACCTTGTAAGGTGTTCAGGTCTGTGGGACCCGTTGTCCCACAAATGATGCTATTTATTATGTCTTGTAACTCAAACTCATTGGCCTTGGCTCATTTTCTTTGAAGAACATAAAAAATAACTTATTTTCAATTAGTGTACACGGTACACCCCCCTACACATAACTAATACAAATGAGGTGTTCGGGTCTACTGGACCCAAGTGTAATAATTGTAGGTGCTATGAAACTTTGTACCTGCTATTCTCACACAAAGTTACAAAATTGTTACATTTCAAGTACTTTCACCTGTTCTGATAATGACTGATGATAATGAATGAAAAATCTTGTTTCCATTTTTTTTTTTTACCTTTTTTATAATTGAATTTCCTTGTTTACTCACAAAATCATGATCATATGATCTCACAGGAGTAAATGGCAAATATGAACCATAAATGATGTATATATCATTGGTAATTGAGCTTAAGTAAACCTTTTTACATAATTTTTTATGGCTGTATTGATTTAAAAGCCTAATAATGTGGTGGGTCCACCAGACCCGGGAACATTGGCTGTGGAACAAAAATATGAACACCTTAGAAGGGTTAATTTTGTTTTGCTAAAAAATTGAGTGACACAAACCTTTGAAGTGCTCCACTAACTCGATGAACCAGCTGAAACATGATGATATCCTCCACCAAGAGATCTTTGTCTTCTATGCGTTTCAAAGGCCTTAGACACCCAGCATTGGCCAGATAATCTGTAATAAATCATTGTATAGTATGAACAACACAAGATTAGATATATTAAACAAACTGTTCTTTACTGGAGGCCAGGCCTGTATGTGATGATGAAATTAGGTGATGCATGAATTTATATGAATGACATCTTTTATTTAACTCCTTTAATCACAGTAGTATATTTAGCACTGACCAAGCCTGGTTTAAACATTCATATGAAAGTCAGAAACAAATCACACAGATTGCAGAAATATAAAAACAAATATGTGGCTTCACCACACTTAATCAGGGCTCTCAAGTTTTGAAGACAGGCAAGAGTGACATTCTAAAATGCTTAATAAGCACTTGAGAGCCCTGCTTAGTAGTATTTAGATTATTATTCACTGTAATAAACATATATAAACATGTATATTGCACTCGTTACTAATAATAATAATACATTTTATTTATATAGCGCTTTTCATGGTACTCAAAGACACTCACAGGCTAAATATCGTCACCCAGTCAGATGATTGCAACTCAGCTAGCTAGCCAGCCGATGGAAGACCGAGCATTCTTATTTAACCTATCTTTGCTGTAAAACGCCTACGCCTACTCTCTCTTTACCCAAAGATAGGTGAAATCCAATAAATGCAGAACTACATTGCAATAAGCTGCGCACTGAATAGCAAATTACAATGTGTTTGAAATTTAATAACAGGAGCGCAGCAATGGGTATTACAATTACCAGTATGCTTCCATTACTGCTGCTGCTAGCTTTTTCTCCTAGTCAAAGTCAAATGTACATTGTACAGTAAATAAACTGTGGTTAATCAATCAATACATCTTATGTAAGCAGATTTATCAACTTACCTCTTCCTGGATTTCGACGACGATCCACCGAAATGCTGTCTCGTCTGGTAACGGGGTCCTCCGTGTTGCATTGAGCTAGCTAGAAGTAGCAGTGCTAGCCTGGAGCCAGGTCTGACTGGATTTGCAGTTCCACCCCTGAATAATCTCTGCATCTCCGAATCAGAATCTGTTGGACTTAATTTAATTGTCGAGACATCGTTGACAATAGCTCACCATTTCCTAAATTATTATTTAGAAGACCCACAGCTTCAGTTAGCCTCTCTCTATCCATTACAGCTCCACTTCAGCCAAACTATTATAATGACAGTGCCGGAATTTGACCGTCAAATACCGCTTCTTCTTTGTCAACCAATCAGGAGCTGAGTAATCAAACTCCCTTCCGTTTCAATCAAACTCCCTTCCGTTTCAATCAAACTCTCTCACACACACTACTATACTCTCTCACATACACTACTATACTCTCTCACATATACTACTATATTCTCTCACATATACTACTATACTCTCTCACATACACTACTATACTCTCTCACACACACTACTATACTCTCTCACACACACTACTATACTCTCTCACATACACTACTATACTCTCTCACATATACTACTATACTCTCTCACATACACTACTATACTCTCTCACATACACTACTATATTCTCTCACATACACTACTATACTCTCTCACATATACTACTATACTCTCTCACATATACTACTATACTCTCTCACATATACCACTATACTCTCTCACATACACTACTATAGCTACTCTCTCACATACACTACTATACTCTCTCACATATACTACTATACTATCTCACATACAATGCTATACTCTCACACACACACTACTATACTCTCTCACATACACAACTATACCCTCTCATACATACATGTAAAAGGATTATAATAGTGTGTGTGTATGAATATAGTGGTGTATATGCAAGATTATGATAGTGTGTGTAAGACAGAAGTATGAATTACCTCCTATACGGCCTCTCATACCCCCCTGTGTCTCCTACACAGTCCTTCATTAACACAGGAGACAATACTCTAAGAGTTTGCTTGTTGGAAGAATAACTGAAACTTAGTCAAGGAACAGAAAAATGGATTTAAAGTTTAAAGAAATCTAAGACTAAGGTATTCCCAATAAGACATATTGTCCCTATAAGACAACACTAAACATGAACAAAAAATGTAATCAAATGAAACCAATCATTTCCAATATTCAACGTTTTAGCAGGCATCTTTGCACTCTTGCAACACATCTTCATACATGTTTAACTGCTTAGCACATTTAATACTCTGAGAAACTCCATTCAAACTTTAAAATGTTCCACGTCTTTCATACCTTAAGGGTCGGCGCCCAACTCTTCAAAGACATTCATACAGATTAATCCATTTTCTCACTGCTCCACCCTTTTCCACAAAAATTCAAACCAATCATCCAATCAAAACTATGTTGTACTGCATTCACACTGCAATCTCTTCAGAAATTTAATTTCTCTAGTTTATCGTATTTTCCATAGTCTGACCCCTGGTTTTAGTAGACGCTCTGTTGTAATGATTTACGAACCAGATGGAGTCACTGTTCGTTATCAGGAAATGGAATTTCCAATGCAAAACTCAACACAAACGAACATTCACAACCACACTGCGTCTGTAACCTCAACACGTCCACAAACCCCACCGCTGAGCTGCACGCTCTCAATTTAAACAAAACAATCTTATTTACAATTATTTCACAAAACACACAGCGCGCGCAAGTCGCTGCAGCAGACTCAAATCCCAACACCACAATTCTATTTCTAAAAATATTTACAGTAGACTATATACAACCCTATATTTAATTGTTTCCTATTTTCACTGACTATGTCCACTCTAGTGAACTCGATTCTGTCTTTTGACTCAGAACCAAACCTTCCGTTGCAGGCTTTTATTAAACTAAGCTACACCTAAACAAAACGGCGTTAATTTCTTGTAGGTTTATACCTTCTGTTGCAGGTTTTATTAAACTAAGCTACAAAACAACAAACTGGCGTTTTGCTTTTGTGCACTCAAAAGAATTTCCAAAACTTCTTAGGTCGAGAGACTAAAATCTGTGACCTTCCGTGCAGGTTTTTTATTTATTTATTTTTTAACTAAGTAACACAGAAAGAAAATTGCATTTTCCCTCCTGTGCCCTCAAAGAAATTAACACTCTCAGGGCAAGACTTTGGAAAACTTCTGTCCTTCCGTGCAGGCATTTCTAACATTAGGCAACAAAGGCAAGAAATGAGAAGCATTAATCTGGGACACAGCACCCGGTCGTCACTGTGATGATGGTACACCAGTTCCCACAATCTCACAGTTTGTTAAAACTGGCTTAAAAAGACTTATTCCCGCCTCTGCTCCTCACAGAAACTTATTCTGTCGCCCCCTTTAGGTCTTTTTATTTAAAAATTTAACAGGATTCTAAACCTGGCCACATAGTGGGCTTCTAGTGCACTATCACCATGGACCTTCCTCGCAGGCTTTTTTAAACTCCCATGGACATTCTGTTCAGGCTTTTTTAAGCTTATACATACAAATCACACACACGGTACAAATAACAACAAACAAACATACAGTGCTTTTGACTTATCGCTCTTAACGCGTTCTCAATTGGGAATTACTTTGTCATTACTTTTTCAGATTTTAATAGACTTACCAGTTGATGCTGCTGATCTCTCCCACCTAAATCTTTCTAAATTAACTATTGCAGATTTTCGATAAAAACAGGTTCTGGCTCACCTTTCAATTCCGGGCCCTGTGTGAGAGATCAGCAGACACCAGCTCCTTCTATCAGTTTGCCTTTTTCCTTTTGTCCTCCAAAAAATCCACGTCGAGGGCCACCAACTGTTAGAATTTCACTAAATGACGTGTTCTTAGATTTCTGAGGACGAAGGAGAGGCTAGGTTCGGATTGAAAGATTAAGCAAGATGGTTTAATAAAACAACATGAGAAACGATAGTCAAATCACAATTAAGCATAAAACATAAAACACTACCAGCATCAGACTGCAAACATGCTTCCCCTGTCGGGACACAAGTTAGCAGCCATGCGACATGACAAACAATAGGGCCTACACTGTAAACAGCGGACCTCAACTTGCTTCCCTCGCGGGTCACAGATTGAAGTCCCGAGACCTTCCTCGGATCACGCATTTATTTCCCCGCACCTGGCTCGTTCCTCAAATGAAATCTTCCCCTATTGGTCAGATGTCTCTCAAAAGAAAAGGTGTAGGCTACGCTCCCAATCAGTGTCCTGAGTGACCTACACCCGGTCAAAGGATCTTACCTAGACGGTGTCAATTGTTTCCAAACTACAGCAATACTCGTTCTTTTGTCTTAATCACGTCTGGCTCCGACGGGGATGGCTCTCAACGTTGTTTAAACAATAAGTCTTCCAGCGCTTTTACATTTATGCTAAATAACAGCAATGACCTAATTAATTCTTTAGAAGCTATAGGTTTTGGGTGAGGCAGTCAAATGCTGATTAGTGTGGTGTGATGCAATCGGTTGATTCAGTGCTTTCCTCCAGCTACAGTGTTCATTCAAATAAAAGTAAATTTTTATCAGACATCACCAATGTTTTAACTTTTTTAAACCTAACAATAGTCCAGGTGCCAGAAAGTAGAAATCCTGTCCAGCAGCTGTCCCAACCGTCACTAAACCAGTTCCTCTACCAGGTAGATGAGCTCGTTAGTGAAAACACCTGTTCTAGATGTAGAGGCAGATCCAAAAACATGGCAGGATTTTTACTTTCTGGCACCTGGACTATACACCTCTGGTGTAATATATAGGGAGAGTGCTAAGGCTTCTACATTCTGTTGCTCTCTGGTGACATAGTGGTAAACATTGCAAAACTTGTGGTGAGATTACATTTTATTTTTCATTGGAGCAGAGTGTGCAGACAGGAAAATATCAATTGCACCAGTTAATACACAATATAACAGGAACTTAGCAACAACTTAACTTCACATAACAATGGGTTGAGCACCACAACAATTAGAAATGCAATTTTTTTATTTAAAGAAGTCTTGCCATATCGGCATATTTGTAAAGGAAAGCGGTCCTATCTTGCTCTATGATGTAAATCAGCATTGCATTGAGTGTTAAGAAATTTACTAAAAGACATGTTCGTTGGATTGATGAGGAGGAAGAAGGAAGGCTTGTCTAGGTGTGAAAACAACGAAAAAATGTGATAGGAGTTTGTCCTTTATTGGCTCTCTGTAACTTCTGCATACTTTCACCTATTCAAACTATTCAACTTTTAAAATGTTCAGCTCTTTCAGCTAATGATGGGACTTCTTCAACTTTTTTCTATTTATACTTTTTAAAATATTCAGCTTTTTAACACTTTTTTTTAACATTGAAGTCAATGAGAGCATGCTTCAAGTCCTTCAAATCCTCTTCTGCTTCAAAATGTATCTTCTCCTACATTCTTTCACCTACAGATGTGATTCAAACTTCAAACTATTCACAAAAGAGTCATCATCAGAAGCACTGGTGACATGTTTTCTAATAAAAATATGTATCTTCACCTTTACTTTACAGATAAGTTTGTTGTCAAATGATCAGATATGCAATGAACTCATACACAATCTTATTAAACAATTAATTCTTATTTAAACAATTAGTTATTTACAGTCACAACCTACACTGCTGGAGTCACCTTCCGCAAACTCCCAATTTCAACACAACAATATTCTATTTAAAAAAAACAATTTACAGTAGCCTATATACAACCCTATATTTAATTATTTCCTATTTTCCACACAGACTAGGTTAACTTCTTTAATCACACAAAGAATCTTTCTGTCGCCATCTCAATCAGTCTTGCTTATACTATGGCCACACTTCTTGTGACCGCACAGAGAAAAAGATTTTTCCTGAACTCTAAACCTGGCCGCTTAAAAAAACGGGCTTCTATGTGCAGTATAACCATGGACTTTCTACATAGGCTTTTTAAACTTCACACAACACATACAGTACAGGCCAAAAGTTTGGACACACCTTCTCATTCAATACTTTTCCTTTTTTTCATGACTATTTACATTTTAGATTCTCACTGACGGCATCAAAACTATGAATGAACACATATGGAATTATGTACTTAACAAAAAAGTGTGAAATAACTGAAAACATGTCTTATATTTTAGATTCCTCAAAGTAGCCACCCTTTGCTCTTATTACTGCTTTGCACACTCTTGGCATTCTCTTGATGAGCTTCAAGAGGTAGTCACCTGAAATGGTTTTCCAACAGTTTTGAAGGAGTTCCCAGAGATGTTTAGCACTTGTTGGCACTTTTGCCTTCACTCTGCGGTCCAGCTCACCCCAAACCATCTCAATTGGGTTCAGGTCCGGTGACTGTGGAGGCCAGGTCATCTGGCGCAGCACTCCATCACTCTCCTTCGTGGTCAAATAGCCCTTACACAGCCTGGAGGTGTGTTTGGGGTCATTGTCCTGTTGAAAAATAAATGATGGTCCAACTAAACGCAAACCGGATGGGATGGCATGTCGGTGCAGGATGCTGTGGTAGCCATGCTGGTTCAGTATGCCTTCAATTTTGAATAAATCCCCAACAGTGTCACCAGCAAAGCAACCCCCACACCATCACACCTCCTCCTCCATGCTTCACGGTGGGAACCAGGCATGTAGAATCCATCCGTTCACCTTTTCTGCGTCACACAAAGACACGGCGGTTGGAACCAAAGATCTCAAATTTGGACTCATCAGACCAAAGCACAGATTTCCACTGGTCTAATGTCCATTCCTTGTGTTTCTTGGCCCAAACAAATCTCTTCTGCGTGTTGCCTCTCCTTAGCAGTGGTTTCCTAGCAGCTACTTGACCATGAAGGCTTGATTCGCGCAGTCTCCTCTTAACAGTTGTTCTAGAGATGTGTCTGCTGCTAGAACTCTGTGTGGCATTCATCTGGTCTCTAATCTGAGCTGCTGTTAACTTGCGATTTCTGAGGCTGGTGACTCGGATGAACTTATCCTCAGCAGCAGAGGTGACTCTTGGTCTTCCCTTTCTGGGGCGGTCCTCATGTGAGCCAGTTTCGTTGTAGCGCTTGATTGGTTTTGCGACTGCACTTGGGGACACATTCAAAGCAATTTTCCGGACTGACTGACCTTCATTTGTTAAAGTAATGATGGGCACTCGTTTCTCTTTACTTAGCTGATTGGTTCTTGCCATAATATGAATTCTAACAGTTGTCCAATAGGGCTGTCGGCTGTGTATCAACCTGACTTCTGCACAACACAACTGATGGTCCCAACCCCATTAATAAGGGAAAAAATTCCACTAATTAACCCTGACAAGGCACACCTGTGAAGTGAAAACCATTTCAGGTGACAACCTCATGAAGCTCATTGAGAGAACACCAAGGGTTTGCAGCGCTATCAAAAAAGCAAAGGGTGGCTACTTTGAGGAATCTAAAATATAAGACATGTTTTCAGTTATTTCACAGTTTTTTGTTAAGTACATCATTCCATATGTGTTCATTCATAGTTTTGATGCCTTCAGTGAGAATCTACAATGTAAATAGTCATGAAAATAAAGGAAACGCATTGAATGAGGTGTGTCCAAACTTTTGGCCTGTACTGTACATCACATACAATTGCTTTTGACTTATCGTTTTCAACGTAGTTTTCAATTGGTTATTACTTTTACATATTTTAATAGACTTACAAGTTGATGATTGCTGCATTTTCACATCTAAAACATTTCCTTTATAAGCTATGCAGTGTTTTGATGAAAACAGGTTTTCTGCTCACCTCTCAGTTGTCTGAGCCCATGTGAAAATTCAGCCAGTCACCATAACCCCATCTTTTGACTTTGTCTTTTCTCCTTTTGTCCTCAAAAAATTCACGTCAGGGTCACCAACTGTTAACAAATTTACTAAAAGACGTGTTCTTTGGATTGATGAGGAGGAAGAAGAAAGGCTTGGGTCCAATTGAAAGTTAAGCAAAAGGTTTAATAAAACCGAATGATGAAAATGACAAAAACAATCAAACATATAAAAACACTGACAGCAGCAGACTGAAATTACATGCTTCCTCTTCAGGAATTACATCAATCAGCCCCGAATCATTCTCAGGATTCCAAATTTATCCCAAAGAAGTTGAGGGTGGTTCCTCAAATTAAATCTTCCCCTATTGGTCAGATGTCTCTCAAAAGAAAAGGTGTAAGTTCCCAATCCATGTGTCTTGAGGCCACACCCGGTCACAGCCCAGCAGGGAGTGGCTCCCCAAAAGGCAGGAACAGATGTTTGCCTCTCCTCTAGTATGCAAATTGACAGTCATGACTTAATCATTCTTTAGAAGCTAAGGTTGGGGTGAGGCAGTCAAATGCTAATCAGTATTTAAACAATCATTTTCGGCTCAACTTCAGTGTCACTCACAGCAGTTTACATAAAATAGTTTATATCTTTAACCTAAAAGTATTGCTCTAAAACATCACCAATGTTTTAACTTTTTTTTACTTCAACAAGAGTCTGTAGAAATTCTCTCAGAGAGTGCCACCCTCTCAACTAAGCAGTCTTCTGCCAGAGAGGAGTGATTCAAAGAGTTTGTGTCCAGGGTCGGAGGGGTTGCCTACAATCTTTCTACTGCGAAATATAGGAGACTTTGAGATTTTACTGGGACGTCACGTCACATGCCCCAGTTAAAACGGCCATGAGTTGAACGTCATTACCGTCACGATTCAGCGAAAAGAAGACAAAAATGCCGAAGACTTCATCTGTGTGGGAGAACTTTAAAGTAAGTGAGGACAAGACAAAGGGAGAGTGTCAAATATGCAATTTGAAACTGGCCTACCACAACAGCACATCAAGCTTGAGAAATCACCTGAGTTCTGTAAGTAGAACGAGCTTCTTTTATCCGCCATTTACACGTGATAAAAATGTGCACTTAATTTTGATGGAAAATAACGTGACTTGCGAATAGGCTACAGCAGTTAATAACTAACAGTAAAAACGTAGCCTACTGTAGTAACGGGGGACTGTGTCCTGCAACAACAAAGCAGTTGCTTCATCTCGCTTGTCTCTTTTACTGTGAAAAAAAGCTGCCTTCAGGTGCGGTTTGGAAATGTTGGTTTCCCCCGCCGCTGCGGCCGCCACCGAAGCTTCGAATATTCGCTGTTGAAAAGCACCGAAGCTTCGAAGACCAAAAACTGGTATTCGGTACAGCCCTAAAGGACATCACAGTGTCGACACTAAACTTGGTATGCAAGTGAAGTCCCCTCAGTGCCTATACTTCATTAACCTCCCCCCCCATAGATCTGTACTGCCAAGAGCTGCTGTGGCACTATTTGAATGTGAAATCCAAGCGTTGTGGTTAACAGAAAAAAATATCTGCCAAAATACTTTGTAAGCCACACGTCCAAGTATAAATTTCTGCAGTTGTCTAAAGATTAAGTTAAAATTCAGGTGTCAGAATTTCAAATTTTATAGTTCAGTGATGTTTAAGGTCTAATATTGTACAATACATGATCTAGATAACTTGGAACGAGCCTGTTGCCTCAGCAATTTTAAGGACTTGTTGCTTTGACAACAGCTCCAGATAAATTTGAAGCCAGCTTTGAAGAACTGAAAAATCCAGGCTCATGTCAAAATTTCCCATAGTCCAATCAAAGTAAATTATTCCCACGTGAAAAAAAGGACCTCTGTCTTTCACTTGCCCCCCTTTGTTTTCCTTATTCTACTGTACATGCATACCATTTTGACATCCTTTTAATCTTCATTCTAGATGCGTGCCAACTATAAGAAGTGTGTGGGACTGATTTTGGTCAGTGGACTACTGCTAGCCCTGTTTTATGCTTGGAGCCCTGGAACCAGCTCAGGAGTTGACATAAGGCCAAGACAGGAAGGTCTAATAAAGGAACTCATTGAAGGGAAAATTCGAGACCCCTTCAGTGGCAATCATGACATTGCCTACCATATAAAGGATGATGTGGCACGGTGTGTTAATCAGTCAGCAAGTCTAAATTCTGCTTTTGAATTTTTATTTGTTTCCGTATTAACTGACTCAGTGCCATTTTATTTTTCTGACAGTCATTTGGCTCAAAATACATGCGTTTGTCTGGCTGATGAAGGGGCTTTTCAACTGCCATTCTCCAATCTGCTGTTCCCACGTGTGTGGGCCCACAGTTTTGATCTTGCGTTCTTAGAGTCCCATCCTGACCCCGAGGGCATGAAGCGTCACAGAGCTGAGGAGTACAGCAACTTTCAGAAGAGGTAAAGTTCAACTGATGACCCATATGACTATCAGTGAACACACCCTTGTCTACTCATATCTCTTAGATTGGCTATGTAAATGCTTCAAATTTATTGCAAAGAATAGGGTTGGGTACCGTTTGGATTTTTACGATTCCGATGCCGAACCGGTACTTTTAAAACGATTCCTAAACGATTCCTAAACGATTCCTAAACGATTCCTAAACCGATTCTTGAAAAACTGAAAAATGATATAAAAGAAAGGCTTTTTATGGAGTTATTTTTTTTTATTGAAAATTATTTAAATGTAACAATATATTAATGTTTTAAAGTACTTAAATATGTAATAAGTAAACCTAAGTCACCTAACACACAGCTACAATCATTTAACAAATAACACTTACACTATTAACAAGTAACAACAAAATAAATGTTGAGATGGTATGCCAACCAGCTTAAAACTTTAGCCGTTCTTAAGATACTACACCTCTCCTGACTTATGACATGTCCTGCACAGGAGAAAACTCTCTCAGGTGGTGTCCAAGAGGTCTGTACACACCCAGGTAGGAGTTTGAAAGGGCAGACAATTTCGGAAGGCTGTCCTGCCTCCCCCACCACCAGGCTACAGGGTCTTGTCCTGAACGATAGACTAGCAGAGCAAGTGTAATATGTTTACTAGCGATCACGTGCAGTCAGTGAATGGTTAATATGCTTTCACGTCCGTTTAGGTGAGCCCAGAGGGAAAATATGCCATTTTAAAAGTAGCCTACATTTACGGTAGCTAGCTAACGGTAGACTACAGAGAAAGTGTGATGTTTTTACGTCCGTTTCAGAGCGTGTACAAAAAGGCGTATATCAGCAGTGATTGTAGAGTGCATGTCGGGGGAATAGCGCGGACACGCGCTTCACACCGCGAGCGGGCACATGCGCCACTCGGCAGAAAAGGGAGAAAGAAAAAAATAGTCTGCCGCTGTCCGGAGCGACAGAGGGAAATATTTCAGTCGGAACCGAAATGAGGAACCGAAATTCGCGTTCTAATCCGGTCCGAATACTACCGTTTGCGTAGGAACCGGTACCATAGTGGAACCGGGTTTCGGTACCCAACCCTAGCAAAGAAGATAAGAAAGTAAGATAAATTTGGCAAGAACCTTTTGAGTCATGCTGTAACAGTTGACAGCTAACCTACCACATTGTTAACATCTCAGTACACTGACATTACAGACAATTTAAAGACCTTGCTCACATCCTGGCTGTACACTGAAATATGCTTGGCTGTTGTTAATGTCCTTCACCCCGATCTCCACTTACTTTAGCTCTGTTTGCCTGCACCTTTGGTGGTCTATTTATATTTGTAAGTTAATTCGCAATTAGGGGTGCTCATATATATATATATATATATATATATGTCCGAGCTTCTAATCAGCTTTTTACATATGGTGACTAATGGTGCATCGGATTTTGCCAGGCAAATCTACTCAGGTTGGACGGGAATAACATGGTCAGGGTATGATAAACTGTGGGAGTTAGCATAATTAGTGAGCTTCACTTTTTGCACATACAGTACAGTATATTAGATTATACATTAGATGTGAGAAACTCTAGGCACCTCCATAATTTGATTTTTTATGTGTGTGTGTGTGTGTGTGTGTGTGTGTGTGTGTGTGTGTGTGTGTGTGTGTGTGTGTGTGTGTGTGTGTGTGTGTGTGTGTGTGTGTGAGAATAGTAGTAAAAGCCTTAAGCCATGTTGACCTTTGTCCTCTCTGTTTCATAAGGCCTGTGAGAGATAAAACATATGTAGGGTGTGCTGGAACACCCAGGAAATAATTAACACAGTAGCAAACAGGCCAGCAAAGCAGGGAGAACAAATAGTCTTTTTTGTTTGGGGAGAGTGGGGATTTTTCAGCATCAAGACATAATCTTTCAAAAGAGAAGCATCTACAGCTCATTATCAGACACTTGATTGTTATTAGCCTGCCATTATCTTTGCACTCAGCCAAACAGCATCCCTCCTTGTCTGCTGCTTGTATTATTTAATAATATGTTCTGTATGTGAAGGACCTACAATCCTGCAAATGTGCCTATTGTAGCTGAGGCCAACAGTCCTCTTCAGTATCCTACCCAGGGCGTGGAGGTGCGACCCCTCAAAACGATCATCATTCCTGGTAACAGCATATCTAACCATAAACCACACATGATATCAATGCTCAGTGCTTTAATTGCTAATTAAGTCTGTTAGTTTAAATGCTTCACCATCATCCCATCTTGATAGCCCCAGTAGTATTTGCTTACTTTCCATAGGTTTGGGTCTTAAAGAAGAAACAAGATCAAACCATATGGTAATTTCTTCATTTTGTGCTTTTCGTTGTGGTGACATACCCACTTTTTTTTGTCTAAGTTTTAAACTTTTTTGTTTATTTTATTCCTCAAAACCACCATCCATTGGTGTAACAGGTATATTTGACAGCATCACTGGGGACTTTTGATGTTGCTGCTACAGTGGATGGGGTCTCTGTTAAAGGAGAAGGAGAGAAGCACATGATACTATCTAGTCCTCTTCTTTCCACTCTGAACAAGCAGCTGCAGTTTGTCACCTATACAAACACTGTTTTCCATCCCAAGACAGCAGATACAGGTAAAGTTATAATTTGGATACTATCTTGATACTTAAAGTAGAATGTCATGTTTACCTATTAAACCTTATAGAGTTTCATCTTAATCATACCTGCAAACTAGTTGCTTTCCGGCGAAAATCGCTGTGTTTTGAATGGGAAAATTTCATCCACGTGAATCGTGTAGATCCAAAGAGTTTTCATGGGGGGGGGGTCTTCTTCACAATAAAACATCTTTGGTACACGATACGTCACGCGAGTCATTTGGCTAATCACAATCACTGACATGTTTAACGTTAACGTTATAATGGAAAGCAAGCTTGTCAGCTAGTTGGCTTGTCGAATTGTGTTGTTAGCCTACAATGTTAGTTCAATGTGAAGGATTTTGGCAAGGCTATCTCCTCCACTGCATTAGTATTGTTATCTGATTTGTTTTAATGTATATCTTGTCGTAAGATATGAGCGACATGAAAACGAACACATAATGAAACAAGACCCATTAGTGTCTGGTTTAACGTTAATGAGTAGGGTTGGTTACGAGACCCGATGGACGTTAGAGACAACGGAAACATCGCTGCATGTCACGCTAGTTAACACTACACTTGGCAGCAGGTAACGTTAGCCTACCGTTAGCTAACAGCTGGATTAAACACGTTTAAAATGCTAACAGCTAAACGGTGTAAAAGTTTGTCTGTATTTCACTGTAGAGAATTCCAACAACAGTCTGTAGCTGCTGTTTGAAAAACAACACAGATGTTGCGTTCACTTGAAACTCGCCTCGCCAGCCTCGTGCTGCATTCGAAGTAATTGTAAAATACCCTTTTTTCCATACAGTGGTTGTTTTTGTCGTTTAACAGGAATTTACTGGTGAAATAAGTTATTGTTATAAGTTATTGTTCTTACATTTTTTATAAATAATTACATTTTGACCTTGTGGCCTTAGCAATGAACAAGCCATTCTTTCAAAACATCATTACCTAAAGAACTGACAGCAGCGCATAAGCAATTACAGCTTGGCATGACCATTATGTTAACAATGATAGAAATATGCACTGCTTCATCTCTTTATCACAATTTTGTTCTGCAGTTCAATTTGCAACTGAAGGTCACAAGTCATTTTTCACCATTAAAGTTGGACATGGAACCATACCTAAACTTCACAACTCTGGATATCAAAGAGGTGTGTGAGCAGTTATAACATTATTATTTCTTTTGTTAAAAAGTGTTTGAATACCACATCGGAATGTTTTAGTTGTTTATGTGTTTTTTTTTGTTTCAACTTAGAGTACAATATTAGTGAACTTGTTACCATCGCCACCAAGACCTTTCTACGCTATGACAAACTCAAAGATCTCATTGACAGCATACGACAATATTATCCCACCGTTACAATAGTGATAGCTGATGATAATGAACACCCTCAGCCAGTGACCGGGCCTCACACTGATCATTACATCATGCCATTTGGAAAGGTAAATAAGTGTTATGTCTCTATTAAGTATCTTGTATTGTGATTATTAACCAGCACAGTTTATACATGTATGTGTTGATCAACCTTCATCTACTGTACTGTATATAGGGTTGGTTTGCAGGAAGAAACCTGGCAGTGTCTCAAGTGACCACCAAGTATGTGCTCTGGGTGGATGATGATTTCATCTTCACTGCAAACACCAAGCTGGAGAGGATGGTGGACATTTTAGAAAAGACCACTCTGGATCTGGTGAGTTGTATGCCCAGAGACAGTACAATGTGTGAGAATATCTGCTGCATTAATAGTGACTGCATATTATTTTACCTACAAATACTCGGCTAACTTAAAAGTAAACAATTATTCAGCTCTACTCTCTCCCCCCCCAGGTGTTGGAAGTAAGAGTACAACATCATCCCTTTACTGCACCAAACTTCTTCTTTTGTTTAAAAATTGGGGCTTGAATTAGTCTGACTTTCATTTCAGTCTTTCATATTTCCTCATGTGTACATGCACTATTTATTAAAGTTTCATAATTTATATTAGCATAGCTTTCCATAAACGTTGTCTGCCAGCCAAACTGCTGACTACTCATTAGTAGTCCAGCCGGCTACTTTATCATAATCATTCTTTATTCGAAAAAAAAAAATTTGAATAAAAAGATTGCGATTCGCTATGCATGTACATTTTACAACAACTAGCCTCTGCTTTCAAACAATGCAAGCATGATAATAGAAACAAGCCTTATATATATTGTTTGTGTGTGTGTGTGTGTGTGTGCTCAGCTGAGAGGCTGTGTTCCAAATCGCATACCTTTCTTTTTCCTTTTACTACTATTTGTTCATAACATTGCGCCTTAGAACGTTGACCCTCTTGCTCATATGTGCGGCGCAAAGGATTGTATGAATAGCCAGAAAAGCATGCTGGCTTACACACTGCAAAATCCGACCGGATCCAGCAGGAAATCCTAGCATTTTTCATCCTGGAATACTGCATTTGTTATACTTAAGCCTATATTAGAGGAGTTGTTTCAGATACTTCCCTATATTTAATACTGTAGGTATTAAAACATTATAGGTTCAAATATTATAAATATTGTATTATAACTATTAATAGGTTTAAAGGAATTAATTGAAATACTTCTCTATGGTTCTTAGATTATTTCTAAAGAGACGCACACACCCTGTATTTATAAATATTATGTTCAAAATCATAAACAGGTTCAAGAAGAATTAGTTGAAATACTTTCCTATGGTTTTTAGATTATTTTTAGAGAGACACACACACCCGCACTGGCGGGATCTCGCTACAGTGGAAACCCGATGACGAGACAAGAGGCTTTCGATTGACAACCTAGATGTCCCCCGTATGTGAAATACACAGCACACAGAAGATCTTTATAACCATTACATTACATTACATTACCAAACAATTACAATTGATTACTCACACTCAAACAGCCACTTCTGACTTGGTCACAGAGGTTTCTGCTCGGCTGGAGGATCAAAGGTCTGCTTGTCAGGTCGGTCCCCGGGGTTGCTGCAAACCGCACGGCTAAAGAGGAGGCCACCACTTCTCCTTTGGAGGGGGTCCCCGGTCACTCAGGCAAATGGCAAAAAGGAAGAAAAAAGGAAAAAAATAAAAAAAGGAAAGAGTCTTCTAAAAGAGCAAAAAAAGACTCAAGGCCTTTTGGGTCACCTTGCTCAAGACGAACACAGGTGGTTTTATTATTTTTTTATAAAAAAGCAAAAAGTTAACAAGCAAACAAAATAAATGAAAAATGAACAGAGTTCAGTCACTCAAAAATTACTCTGAGACAGAGTCTTGGTCAAAAACAGAAAACGAACCCAAGGGATCGAGCGAGCGCGGGCTCCTTTTTTTTCTTGGTCCCCCAGGGAGGTGCCTCTCGGCCCTTTTCCTGGCCATCCAGGGAGGTACTGAACCCCTGTGCTGAGAGCACTAGGAGTCTGGTGCTGCCCAAAAAAAGAGGCCCTTTGACTTGCAAAGCTTCTCTTTTTATACACAATTCATCCGCCTCCCTTCATAGATGCAGCTTGGGGGTGATCAACCACTTTATATGACCTTACATGGTAATACAGTCTTAAAGCAAGAATCAGGTTGGATATACGTAAAACCATCTCATATGACAATATTTCCTTTATACATATGCATGTTGCTATCTAACATAGAATCTAACTGCTCACTTCAACTGCATTGATCAATAGGTCAGAGCAGTAACCTTTTTCACCTCTTGTATGCATCAAGAGCCTAACCCCTCATGTATACAGGGCCCCAACAGCACTTCCTCTTTCCAGCTGTGCAGGTTCAGATAGACAGTTGCACAAAGCTACTTGTGCACACTTCCTCTTCACGACTGCAGGGTCAAATAGGCAGCTTTACACAGTAACTCACACTAAAATGTCTCTAAGCATGTTTATAGTAATATCAGTAACACAAAAACTTAGCATGATCATATTTCTAAAGGCACATCAGTACTCACACACCAAAATCAAAGGCAGTATTATAGTTTCAAGAGCAAAAATATATTTTAGCTGTTTTTGGGTTAACTCATGTCAAAAGCAGAAGCACAGTCTCCACTGTTCTTGAGCTGATACATTTCAAAAGCAGAAGTATAGTTTTAGCTGTCTTTTGGATTAATACAAATACATTTCAAAAGGCAAAAATATTTCAAAAAGCAGGAATATAGTTTTTAATTGTTTTTTGGATTTTCACATACTCTCGTTCAACACTGGCCAACTAAATAGTATGTGTAGAGTCTTTTAACCAGACCTATATTAGGCCAATTCAGCACGAGAAAGGGAGAACTTGTTCGGACGCATGTTCTGGGTTGCCAATACATCAATGTCCATTCATTAAATATCTTTAGCTACTCTAGCTACACAGCTGCTGGTTATTCCGCCATCTCGACCTGCACAGCTGCTGTTTATTCCACTAACCACTGCTGCAGTATTTATACCCGGTTTAAGCTCACCTTCGGCGCCAGATCGTTGCACCTACTAATGTAACCTACGGCTCAAGACCTGCTGCCGTTGCTTGCTTTTCCGCCAGCTCTTCACTGCTTAGACCTCGCAGCCTCCCTGCTCGGATTCCAGTGAGAGAGTTTGAACACACCACCGCCTGCCCGCCTCAGCCGCGATCCGGTTCGGAGTCCTCTGCCCTGTGCTTTCTGTCCTAGGCTGCTAGAGTAGGCTACTAGACTCACATTAAAACAGTTGAAATCGTTACTTTGTGTCTGCGTGTGGTTTTATCTGAGTGTTGGGTCCGAGCCTCGGCCTTAACAGGAGTAAAGTGCCGAAATATTAATGAATCCCGTTACGTATGGACAGCAATGTATTCAGTACACTAGGGTGACCAAACGTCCTCTTTTGCCCGGACATTTTTACGTACTGTCCGGGGCGTCCGGGGGGGTTTTATAAATTCATGAAAATGTCCGGTTTTCACTGTTTTTCATGGGCCTATTAAGCGTGTACTTAAATTGACTGGCGCTTTGCACAGTGTACTACGGTACTTTGTTGTGGCGCGAATATCCCGGTGGCTGCTTTGTGGGGCGCTCTGCGACGTGCATATACACAGGGACCAGAGCAGACAGCGGAGCAGCATTGCACACAAAATGCTGCAGCGTTTCCTGCTAAAGTTTTCCCACCGTGGTCAGAAAACACAGAGGAGACACTTTGTTTCTCTCACTATGACTCTAGAGTCGTACTCGCTCGCCGTCACTCTCCCTTAATAATTCCTCGCTCTATCACCCACTCCCCACACACACAGACATGCCGGCTCGACACACACACCAGCGCACAAGTATTAACATCAGGCTACGGCGAAAGCTCTGCGTGGAGCAACCATAACAACCATAAAACAAGACTTGTAAAATGTCCCACGTACCGTCCCGGTAGGGACCGGACTAGTGGGAGGCGGAGTGCACCGTGTGCAAAGCTGGCATATATGTTTTAGTGTCTTTATTATTTATCTTATTACATTGAAAAGGTATTAAGACATATTTTGTTGTAGCTGGATTTTCTAACACAGAAGAGGTCATATTTAGAACATTATTTCATATTATTTATTTATTTTAAAAGAGAGATATTATTTTGTTACAGGTTGTTACAGATTTTATTTTATTACAGAAGTTATTTTTGCACCATCGAGGCATAATAAAGCATGTTCATTAACCATTAATTAAGCCTGTCTGAATTTTTGTCTCGAGGCCAGGCCAAGTGTCCTCTTTTTTGGAAATCAAAATATGGTCACCCTACAGTACACCTGCTAAGTAGCAGGAAGTTGTGCAATATAAATAATAATTTCATCAAAATGTTTACCAATTTAACATACAATACACTGTATTGTAAGGCTCAACAACGTCCACGTTACACAGTGTCTATCTTAATGACTTCAGGTCGGTGGCGCAGTGAGAGAGGTCACAGGTTTCACTGCAACATTTCGTCACACCATTTCAGTGGAAGAAGGGGGAGAGGAGGGCAACTGTTTACATATTAGAAATGGCTACTACCATGTCATTGAGGGATTTCCCAACTGTGTGGTAGCTGATGCCGTCATCAACTTCTTCATGGGGAGGACAGACAAGGTCCAGGAGGTGGGCTTTAACCCCCGCCTGGCACGGCACGGTCATCTGGGTGAGTCCACAATTAAATATTAATATAGCAGTTTATATTAGCTATTTTCTCTATGCAGTACAGCTGTAATAACACTGTTGAGTTGAAACAGGAAATTGTAGCAAAGATGTTCAAAACAAAATTTTCTTTTGGCACTGCAGAGTTTTTCATCGATGCTCTGGGCTCCCTCCACATTGGCTCCTGTAGTGACGTCACTGTAAACCACGCATCAAAGATCAAACTACCCTGGAGTAAAACAGACTCACAAAAGGCCTATGACAAATTCCGCTATTCATCTTCCACTGCTGATAATGACATTCATAAAGAAGTATTCTACTTCAAGAACAGGTTCAAGTGCATGACCAGTCAGTGAAACTTGTGCTCCCAAATGTCTGTATGCTGCCCTAACGTGAGGAACAATGGGAACTGATCGTTTTCAGGTAATGTGAAGACTGCAGAAAATAATGTTATATTTTTTTATGTTTGCTTTTACTACCTTAGCACTTGGTGTTAAACATATTGCTTGGACATATTTTGTTCTATGAAGAGATTACATTCTTTACTACAGACAAATGTATGCTATCCTCTTTTCTTTAGCAGACGTTTTTGTATGCACTGTTGATTTCCATATATACTGTAACTTTAAAAAGATTTGGTTTGTATACAGGAAAATGCTTCAGAGAGAGCGTTCACTAATCCAGCCTAGTATGTTATCTAAATAAAATAAAATGTATATTGTATATGCAGGGTTCGTATGGGTGCTTGAAATCCTTGAAAATGTTAGAATTTTGATGTTGTGTTTTCAAGGTTTGAAAAGTGCTTGAATTTTGGATAAAATGCTTGAAATTGTAACTATATTTCTTTCACAACAAATAGCCTAAAATTAAACCTGCTCGGTTGTGCATGTGTGACTGCGATCTGCCACCAAGCCAAGAACCGCCCTAGGAAGCAGCTCGATTGGTTGGGGTAAGGCATTTCACCTCGAGTGGTTAAGGTTAGGATAGCCGATTGGTCAGGGGATAGGACTTGTAAAAATGGGGTTATGTTAACCTTGCGTAAGCATCATGGACACCTGGCCAATAAATGCTATTGAAGGGTGGGTCTTGGTGTGGCCATAGTGGGATTCGTAATATCGCTGCCGGCAGGTTGTCATTTAACGTTGGCTGGAAGATGAAAAATACAAATTATGGATTAAACAGGAACAAACCCTGCGAGTTGCCTCTTGTAAAGTCTGCTAAAAAGACGTGTCAGATGGAGTGTCATGCAAGTAGCCTATGGTAAGGTTGAGGATGGCCTTATGGAATATTTGCACTGCTCTATTCCAGTAGATAAATGTATATGTCTTGGCAATGAAATACATTTTTTTTTTCAATTAATATAGGCTATTTATCAGGCAGGTGCCAGTCAGTCTTCTGGGTTAAAATGGAATTACAGGTTGCTTTGTCTCAGAGCCTGTAAAATATTTCTGTTCAAATCCTATGTCTTCATATTTTTAGCCTTTGAAATTACTTCAGTTTTACAGCTTGAAAATCACATTATCTGGGAAGCAATATTTGGACATTAATTCATAGGCAGCCCAAACTTTGTAGGGTGGAAGACAAACGTGTTAATATGACTGAAAGTTTTTATGGCATGCCCTGCATGGAATTCTTTTGATAACTTTTTGTCACAAGGATCCACCAAGTCTGTGCGCAAGCTTTCATGCCGATCAGACTCACGCCCCAGGACGAGTTAAACAAAGTAGGTTTCCCATACATAAATATTTTGCTTATTATTTAAAAAAATTAAAACAGTACCATCTAATGGCAAATTTTTTTCGTCATGAGGGTCAACAGATACTACCTGCAAAGATTCAAGAAGATTGAAATCACGGCCTAGGACAAGTTCGAAAGAATGTAAAACACATGAAAAATGCATAAATTAAAAATGTCTGCCTTCCGGTTGGGCGGAGCCAATGAAGGTAAATGGGAAATATGTCCGCAATGATTACAGCAATATATGGATTAAAGATCGGAGCAACTATATCCAAGTTAAGGCCGTCCACGCATTCGGGGCGCTATTGGAGCCCGCTTACAGTTATGGGCTAAATCGCTGTAGAGTCTCGCAAAGCTCCCATTTGTTTATGTTGGTGCCAATTTTTGTGAGTTTTCGTATATATTGAGGACATAAAAAATGTGCCCAAGGGCTAAAACCAATTAGGGTCCCATAGGCCACGCCCACTTTGACCAATAAGTACCTTACTGTAGGGGTGGCCTCCGGATTGGACCTCCAGAGGGTCATGGCAAACAAGAAGTTTTGCGTTGATAGCATTTATTTTGGTCGAGATATGGCAAAGTTGGTGTTTTCATACTTTCATACGTGTTTTTTCTACTATATATATATATATATATATATATATATATACAATACGGGCTAGATTTATCAAGCCGTTTGCGCCTGTTTCCAGGCGCTAATTGGTCGCAAAGACGGACGTAACCGATGCGGGCTATTTACAAACAGGGCGCACTTGGGTAAAATCGCAGATTGTCTGCCACATGAGCGAGAAGAGACAAGTTGCGCTTTCAATATGCTCGTGGGAGGGTGGGTCGTGGGGAAAGTGGGAGTTCCACCCAAAAGGTGGGAGGATAAGCGCAGTGCACCTAATTATATATTCCGTGGTATTTACAAAGACTGTCAGTAAGACAGCCTCTATTCTCTGGGGGGGAAATTCTCCGCCTCTTTAAACCAGCCGCAATCGAGTTTCCTCGTAGACCTTTGTGCCGCTGGTGAAATGGCAACAGTAATTTGAGCAAGACGAAGACATAGGCGAGGCTGAAAATATTTTTAACAGAAGAATCACACTTTGTCAGTGAACACAACATCATTTAGCATTACAGATCAAGCAGCCATGCAATATTAGTTACTGGAAGAAATCAAAGATGAAATTGAATCTCCCACTCAGCGTTCACATCCCATTCCAGCAGTTGTTAAACTCCTCGCTACATTACAAATATTGGCATCAGGATCATTTCAAACAGTCCTAGCATCAGCAGTGGGAATATCGCAGTCTGCACTCAGCCATATCATAGCACCAGTACCGCTTTGCAGCGCAATTTACGGTATAGTGGGCGGAGAAAGACGCTGATTGCCTGATGGGTGTCAGGGTTGATAAATACTACGCAAACTGTGGAAGCATAGCGTGCGCTATTACCGAACTCGCATAAACTGACGCAGCGCAAACTGCGCTAGTGTTAGTAAATCTAGCCCTCTGACCCACCCAGACCTCTCAGGTCGTCTGGGACAGGTCTACTTATTGTCCCCAGAGTCAGAACTAAACAGGGGGAAGCAGCGTTCAGTTTTTATGCTCCACATATATGGAACAAACTCCCAGAAACCTGCAGGTCCGCTGCAACTCTGTTCTTTTAAATCTAAGCTAAAGACCTATCTTTTTGATGTTGCTTTTCTTTAAATAATCTATTTTATTAACTTTAATTTCTTATACTGCACTATCAATTTTATTCTTGTTTTAATTTGTTTATTATTCTTGACTTTGATTGTTTTTAAATTGTTTTTAATTGTGTTCTAACTGCTCTTTAATGTTTTATGTAAAGCACTTTGAATTGCCTTGTTGCTGAAATGTGCTATATAAATAAAGCTGCCTTGCCTTGCCTAGTCGTGGATATGTGTAATTTTTTGAGTTTTTGTGTATTCTAACCCCCTCAAAAATGCGACGAAGGACTCGGAAAAATAATCCTTCCAAAAACAATGGGTTCCTTCGCACCGTTGGGGCCCTGCACTTTCGTGCTCGGGCCCTAAATAGTAAATTCTTCGATTTAAGTTCACATTTAGGCTTGGGAGTGGTATGTTGGCTCCATAGTGCCCCCTAATTGGTTTTAGCCCTTGGGCATATTTTTGACAGCCTCAATATATATATGTAAACTCACAAAAATTGGTGCCCACATCCAAACCTGGGAGCTTTGAGAGACTGTACAGCGGTTTGGCCCATACCTGTAAACGGGCTCCACAGCGCCCCCTAATGTGTGGAAGGCTTTAATTTGGAAATAGTTGCTCCGATTTTCACCAGATTTAGTATACACATTGCTCTCATCATTTCGGACATATTTCCTATTTCCTTTTATTAGCTCCGCCCAACCGGAAGTCCACCATTTTGGATAATATGCATTTTCCATGTGTTTACATTCTGTCGAATTTCTCCTAGAACGTGATTCCGATCTTCACCAAACTTTCCAGGTACTATCTATGGACTCTCATGACAAAAAGTTATCAAAAGAATTTTGATAGTTGAAAATTTGCGAAAGTTAGGGGCGACCAACTTTCTTTAGGTGGCTGTTGAAACAGGAAGTTGCAGTTATAGAGGACCAACTTGGTTGTATCTTGGCAAAAGTTATTCCGATTTACATGAAACAAGAATGAGTGGTCTACATGTGATATTGAGCCGCCCCCTATACTCTAGCCACACCCATGTACACAGACCACTCCCACTTCCATAACTTGTGAACCGTTTAAAGGGATACTTCACCGATTTAGCATTAAGCTTTGTATCAGTAGAAACACGGTAGTTTTTTTGAATGACCGTGCTTCCCTCCCTCATGTCCCCCTGAGACGAGAGATCTGTATTGTGGGTCTGGAAAAAATATTCCGATGACGTAAAAAAATAAAATCGGAAGGGGGTTGGACTGTCGTCTTTACCCGAAGATATCCGAAGCAAAAAGAGTGTCCATCTTGAAGCTTCGCTAACAGGCTCCGTCTTTTCAACAGAAAACTTTTACAACAATTATGTGCATTCAAACTACCGCACATGTGTACCACCGGTATAGATTGGTACAGATTGGAAAATATGCAGGACACTTTATTACAGACGGAATACTCGACACACTACGCAAGCTTTGCCTGTTACGAAGACCAGCACCTCAGCCTGCGGTGTCACCCGATGCTGCTAGCCGGGGAAAGGGACCTCGGCAGCAGTGTGCAGGAGTGGAAAGCAGCTAGGTGGAAAGCTAATGTTACAGGCCTCAAGCATGAGTAACCTGTTACAGATAAATATGCCCTGTTTTGGTTCAGGAAAAGGAGAGACAGGATACGTTAGTTGTGTTCGTTCAGCAGGCTGTCTTCTGTCTTTATTAACAGGATTTATGAAACTTTCTTTTCTTTTCTCTCATTTTAACAAACTTCACATCTTTTTCATATTAACTTCTTATTCACAAATTCCACAATTTTCTTCTTATTCACATTGCAATGCAAAAGGGATATTTTTAACCACTGACACAACATAGTATTTCTATGAACTTACAACTCTGTTTTTAAACCACAAAGTACTGAATATCACCAACATTGTTGTGATCTTGATGTGTTTTACTAGCTGTAATTAAGCATGTTAACTTGCTTCTCCTTTCACCCTGCATAACACATTTATGAAAACCTTAATAAACAATACATTTTTACAAATACACATATATATCAATGTCAAGGAGTTATGGTAGCAATAAATAAAAGTACGACATTACGGCCGCCATCTTGTGACTCCATTTAGCTACACACCGGAGCTAGGAAAACTCTGCTAGTGTACAGAAAGTACAAGTTTCTAACACAAATAAAACACACATTTTCTGTCTCAAACTTTTCTCAGATAATGTTCCAACTAATAGTGCTTCGAAACACATTTTAGCATAGTACACACTTACTAACCTGTTTTGGTTCAGGAAAAGGAGAGACAGGATACGTTAGTTGTGTTCGTTCAGCAGGCTGTCTTCTGTCTGAGGGACGGAAGCCTCGGCCATTGTTACAACTAGCGCTCACTTAACGATACTCCCCCTTGTGGCGTAAGTGCATAATTACACTTGTAAAAGTATAAACTTAAAATACATGTAAACCTGATCCCTTTCACAGAAAAATATAATCAGATTTCAAACATAACAATTGTGACCATACATTTGTGGGTGTCACATACTCCCCAACAAAAAATAAAATGGCTCCTGACATTTTACCATTTGAACTCATTACTCAACATCACACAAAATATGTACACTCAGAGTCCCTCCTCAACCTCCTAACCTGTATAGATGGGCCTGTTATAGAATACTGGCCAGGTGTAAGGGTGTGGCAAGTATGATGGGACAGAATACGGTGCTGGGAAAGAGTAGGGTGTGAGGGGGTATGATTGGATGTACCAAGGTGTCATGTTTGGTGATTCATAGACCTCGGCACTACTAACGGATGGATGTCCCTGGATGGAGGGCTGGCCCAGTGTATTGTAAGTGAACTGTGTTGCTGGTCGCCTAGTCCTAGTCGACCTTCTGAGTGTCTGTTCATCAGTGTCTGGAGGCAGATCAGGCTCTACTTGTGACACTCCGGGAAGAGGCTGATCAATCCTACTTTCACGCTCCTGGGAAGGTGTGTGAATGACCCTTGGCTCTCCATTTCTCCTTTGTTCTTCTCCTTCACTCTCACTGTTAGGTTCACTGTACTGATCTTCACTGTTCTGTTCGTTCCCTGCTTCCTTTTGTTCTCTTGTGACGTGTCTATGTCCTGCTCCTCTTCTCCTTACTGATTGTCCACAGTTGACTGATTGACAGCATTCAGTAGGAGCAGGGTTCCTTAAGGGAACACAGGCAGGTTCACTGGTCAGTGCGACATCCTTTCTGTTTCCACTCCTTAAGTTATACCTTAGCTCATAGTATATGGAACTTTCATCATCATCAGACCCTGTTTCACTGTTTGACGGAGGTCCTGTCTCTCTGTGAGGTGGTTTTGGTCCTTTCCTCTTTGGTACTGTTTTTGTCTTTTCTTGTGCTGCTGGTAGATCACCAGGTAAGTCATTTACAAGATGCAACAAGTTGCGATGCAGGACGCGTGACTTGTTCCCATCCATTTCTGAGACCACCTTGTAAACTGGGTTGTCACTGATCTGTTCTTTCACGACATAGATGGTGTTTTCCCAATATGCTCTTAACTTTCCGGGACCACCTCTTTCACTCAGGTTTCGTACCAGTACTCTGTCTCCTGGTTGCAGCACTACTCCTTTTGTGTTATCTAATGCTATCTGGTAAGCTTCAGTCATCCGTTCTGCCCATTTCTCAGCATTACTTCTTGCAGTTTGGGGTTCATCACTACTGGTCATCCTGAACAACAAATCTATAGGTAACCGTGGGTGTCGACCAAAAAGCAGGAAGAAAGGTGAGTACCCAGTCGCTTCATGGCGTGTACTGTTGTACCCGTGGACAAGTTGTGGGAGATATTCTTTCCACCTTTCCTTTTTTTCCTCACCTATGGTCCGCATCATCTGTAACACAGTACGGTTAAACCGTTCAGCAGGATTCTCCTGGGATGGTATGGAGTCGTCCGAGAGTTTCCTACTCCGCTCAGCTGTTGCAATGTCCGAAAGAGCTAATTTTCGAACTCGCGCCCTTGATCGTGATGAAGCTTGAAGGGATAGCCATACCTTGGAATGTAGTCACTGAAGATCTTCTCTGCTGCAGTCTTCCCCAACTTATTGCGAGTAGGATAAGCCTGTGCATACCTAGTAAAGTGGTCTACCACCACTAGGATATACTGGTAGCCTCCTCTGCTTGGCTCTAAATGCAAATAGTCGATGGAAACAAGCTCCATTGGAGAGCTGGTGGTTATACTAGCCATTGGGGCTCGTATGTGTGTCGCTGGCTTTTTTTTCTTTATGCATGGACACTGCTTGGTAACATAAGCTTCAATCTCTCGTCTCATATAAGGCCAATAAAACCTTTGCCTTGCTAAGCTGAGGACTCTTTCAGTACCAACATGGCCCATGTCGTCATGTAAGTTTTTGAGCACTAGTGGCTTGAAGCTGGCAGGTAAGACTAGCTGACGTCTCTCTGCTGTCTTCCGATAGAGAACCCCATCTTCAATGTGAAGCCTTGTCCATTCATGCATCATTTTCCTGCCAGTTCCCCTTACTATACGTTTCATGTCATCTGTGAGTGTTTTGTTTGACTCTTTCATTTTCAGAATCTCACCTATCACCGGATCTGTTCTCTGAGCTTTTTGCAGTTCAGCAAGGTCAATAGGTCGTACTGTTTCTCTACTGCTTGGTTCGAGCTGGTCACCATGTCTTAGAGTCAAGGCGGCAATCCAGGCAACATCTCCATCCTCTCCTGCTCTGCGGCCTTCCCATGTGGCAGTGACAGCTTCTTTGGACAGTTCCTGTGTACATTCTTTGACATATTCATTAATGTCGAGAGGGCATCTTGAAAGAGTGTCTGCGTCGGCATTTGCTTTGCCAGGTCGGTACCGTATGTCAAATCTGAAATCTGACAGCTCACCCACCCACCTGAAGCCAACAGCGTTCAATTTAGCTGTACGCATGACATATGTCAAGGGATTATTGTCTGTGAAAATTGTGAAATGTGGGGCGTAATACAGGTAATCTCTGAATTTCTCGCAAACGGCCCACTTAAGAGCGAGAAACTCTAGTTTGCCTGAATGTAGCCTGTAATTTCTTTCGGCTGGGGTGAGGGTCCTTGAGCCGTATCCAATTACCCTGAGTTTCCCATTTTGGCTCTGGTAGAGGACAGCTCCAAGTCCCTTATCAGACGCATCTGTGTGGAGCACAAACGGCAACTCGAAATCTGGGTAGGCAAGGACAGGAGGATTCACCAGTTGATCAATCAATTTACTCAGTGCCTCCTGGTGTTTCTCAGTCCATACAACTGGAGTTCTGGATGGTAACTGTGTACCCTTTCCTTTTTGTGCCCTCAGCTTTTCCTGTGACTGTGACTCTTGGTTCTTCCTAGGCTGTAGGAGCTCGTAGATTGGCGCGGCCATCCTGGAAAAATCTTATACGATCGGTAATAACTCAAGAAGCCAACAATCCTCCGCACATCTCCAACAGTAGCAGGTGATTCCTTCTTCAGGGCATATACTGCCTCCAGGTCTTTGGGATCAATGCGCACACCTGCTGCTGAGACCAAACGACCAACATATCTCACTTCCTGCTTGAAGAGGTCGCATTTGGTGGGCCTGAGCTTGACTCCATGGCTTTGCAGTGCTCTGAGAACTTTCCTCAGCCCGTCAACGTGATCCTCAAATGTTCTGGCAAAGCACAGTATGTCATCCAAATAGGGAATACAACACTCATCTCGCAGGGGAGCGAGCATCTCTTCCATACTGCGTTGAAACGCAGCGGTTGCGCTAGTCAGTCCGAAAGGTATACGCACCCACTCAAAGAGACCCCAGGGAGTGATAAATGCAGTCAGGTGGCGTGACCCCTCTGCGATGAATCCCTGGTAGTACGCCTTCCCCTGATCTAGAATGGAGAACCAACTGTACCCACCTAAAGTATCAGTGATGTCTTGGATCCTTGGCAAGGGGTGCCGGTCTGAGATGGTGTGCTGGTTCAAAAGATGGTAATCAATGCAGAGTCTGAGTGTCCCATCTTTCTTTCGTACACAGACTACCGGTGCTGAGTAAGGAGATTTTGACCTCACAACCCATCCCCGTGCCAGAAGATCCTCAATGTACTCCTTTACCTCTTTGTAAAGAGGCTTCGGGATGGAGGTATATGTTTTTTGAATAGGAGTATTGTCCTTCAGGGTGATGGACATTTCCAAGCTGGGTATACAGCCCATATCATCATCATCTCGGGCGAAAGCTCCTGATTCTTCCCGCAGCATTTTCTTGACGACTTTCTGCTGGTCCTCACTTAAAGAGCTCACATCAACTGGTGGGTCCCATTCCTGTGCTACGCTACCTGTCTTGTCTGGTTGAGTCCTAGGGGGTTCTTCTCTGCTGACTTCTGGAGTAACACTCGACTTAGTGGGGTCTAACTTGTCTGTCTGTGTTACTCTGGCTACTGGCTCAATGCTCCCTAGAATAGACCTACAGGAGAGAGTCACCTCGTGTTTGGTGTGGTTGCCAATTGGAACTCTAACATAGGGGACTTTAGCCTGACTAATCTCTATTAGGCTATCACCAACATCTAGCTGCTGTAACTGTGGGTTGCTCTCATTGGGTTCAAAAAGTACTAGAGGGTGTGACGTGTCAAATGTGGGTGGTATTTTACACCTAACATGTCTGACCTGACCAGCTGGAATAACCACATTGTTCAGTCCCACCTTCAACGCATCTTGACTCACTTCATTGTCACTGGTGGGCTTCGCCTGGATGAAGTTGACTAGCGCAGCTGCGTTGTCATCTGGGAGACTCATTGCATCACGAAGCAGATTCACAAGGGCAGGTACCAGATTTTCTCCCTCCTCCGGCCCCAATATCAGCTGCTCAATCACGTTAAAACCAATCAGGGGACGGTCCATGGGCACACTGCTCACGAGGAAAGGTACTTGTATTGTTGAGTTGGGGTCGCAGTTGCCTGGAAGACTCACCATCACCCCCACCCAGCCATCATAAGGTAATGGCTCACCATTGACAGCTATTACACTGAGACCCTTGTCTCCTAGGAGTTCAGCCAATGGATGCAGCTTGTGATCAGGAAGGTAGGTCTTCACCCACTGGCGGTCCAGGAGACTGACTTGGGCACCAGAGTCCAATAAACAGTCCACTGCATAGCTGTGAATGTAACACCTTATTTTACATTTCTTTCCCACAAGCTGAGCCACTTTTTCATTTACTTCAGTCTTTGTGTTTGCGACCGGGGCAATTACACACTTGACATGAAGAGGTTCTTCTTGTTGTGTCTCTGATTTGGGGGGGGGCTCCTGTCTGCTGCTTAGTGAGTGTGCATCAGCAGCTGGCTTGCCAACGTTCTTTGCTTGCCCCCGTTTCAGGCATCCAACTGCTCTATGGCCTCCTTCACCACATATGAAGCAATGGTTACATACACTGGCCCCCTTCTCAACACGGTTTGGGCAACCAAATTGCTTTGCTATTTGTTTTAGCTTGGTGTGTGGGCACTGGCACGTTTTGTCAGGGGTCTTTGTGGCTGTGAGAGCTTCCACCATCTTTGTCAGAGCATCAACCTTTGCACTCAGCTCCTCTACTGCCTTATTTTTATTCTTTGATTTGTAGTCTGTTTGTTTTTCTGTGTCTTTCTCTGACTCAAGCTGAGCGCTGTGAGCGTGAGTTACCTTTTGGCGAGCACAGTGTCCTAGTCTCCGCTGTCTCTCACTTTCCTCACTCGATACTTTGTTCACTTGCCTTATCAGTGCTTCATCTGGAACAGTGTAATCAGACAGGAGTGGCTTGAGCTCATTGCGAATGTCGCTATACTTGGGGAGAAGGCCCTGATGAATGGTGCGCAGAAAACATTCTGGATTGTGCGGGGCTCATATTCAATGTCCTTGTTATCTTGTCTGGATGCAAACATAACTTTCTGTTTCAGCCCAATTATCCTATACAAGAACTGTTGGGGACTCTCCTGATCATATTGTTTGGTACTCATCAACTCCTGAAATAACTCACTGCCGCTCTTCTCACTCAGGTGTGAACGCAGGAAGCTCTTAAGCTCACAGAGAGTCAAGTCGTCCTTGTTGATCAACATGTCCTTAAACGGTCCAGGTTTGATGATGCGGAGCACACCTTGGATGATCTCACCCTCTGTGTGGTTTGCCTTGCGTCCCTCATCAATCTGCTTACATAGCCCATGGTAAGTGATGTTTGATGTATGGTCTCCAACCTGACCGCCGTGTACTTTAAACTCTCTGCGCTGAAGGAATGATAGGTCTCTTAGGGAAACCATATTATCAGGCCTGAAGCTGTTTGGGTCTGTTGTGGGGTGACTATCAGTTTTCTTCTCTGTTCTGGGATGTGATAACCGTGTGTCAGTGAAGGTAGGTGTATGTTTTTCTGGTGCTGCAGTCTTAAACTCAGCTAACTTCATACCTAGAGCCACATAGTTAGCCATTAGCTTTTGATACTCAACTGCTTCTGGATCAACAGGATGTGTATCAACAACATGACTCTCTACACTGTCCTGTTGAGCTGCTAGAGTGGGCGTAGATGTTGCTGTTAGTGGAAAACTCTCATTACCTGATACTATGGGCTGACTGACTTTGGTAACACGACGAGAAATTAGCTCAGTAATATCATCTTTCAAAGACAATAAGTATGAAAGTCCCTGGTCCTCTAACTCAAGTAATGTTTTACAGTCCATGTATGAACATACATAATCAAAGCAACTCTCTTCGTCACCCTCAGTTACACATGAAAAATCCACATCTAGAGCCAGTGGAATGTTCCCAGCTACCTGAAACAGTTCTTCTGCGGTCAGGGTGTGCAGGCTTTTCTTTATCTTCCAGGTCAGTCCTTTTCTTTTGGCGTCCTCCATATTGTCATTGGTCAGCAATGTCTCACAATCCAGTCAACTCGGCCAACCAGCAGTGCACTCCTCCAGCTGTGGTCCCCTCTCTCGCAAGCTGTGGTCCCGTAGCTGCCTCAGTCACACACCAGCCACTCTAGTAGGCCTGTCCTGTGATCTCTGCCTGTAGTTAGTAGATTAAAGGATCAACATCAGCCCTCGTCAGATGCCAATCCCAGCGGTGCCTCCAAAATTCTGTTACAGGCCTCAAGCATGAGTAACCTGTTACAGATAAATATGCCCTGTTTTGGTTCAGGAAAAGGAGAGACAGGATACGTTAGTTGTGTTCGTTCAGCAGGCTGTCTTCTGTCTTTATTAACAGGATTTATAAAACTTTCTTTTCTTTTCTCTCATTTTAACAAACTTCACATCTTTTTCATATTAACTTCTTATTCACAAATTCCACAATTTTCTTCTTATTCACATTGCAATGCAAAAGGGATATTTTAAACCACTGACACAACATAGTATTTCTATGAACTTACAACTCTGTTTTTAAACCACAAAGTACTGAATATCACCAACATTGTTGTGATCTTGATGTGTTTTACTAGCTGTAATTAAGCATGTTAACTTGCTTCTCCTTTCACCCTGCATAACACATTTATGAAAACCTTAATAAACAATACATTTTTACAAATACACATATATATCAATGTCAAGGAGTTACGGTAGCAATAAATAAAAGTACGACATTACGGCCGCCATCTTGTGACTCCATTTAGCTACACACCGGAGCTAGGAAAACTCTGCTAGTTTACAGAAAGTACAAGTTTCTAACACAAATAAAACACACATTTTCTGTCTCAAACTTTCTCAGATAATGTTCCAACTAATTTTATAGTGCTTCGAAACACATTTTAGCATAGTAACACACACTTACTAACCTGTTTTGGTTCAGGAAAAGGAGAGACAGGCTACGTTAGTTGTGTTCGTTCAGCAGGCTGTCTTTTGTCTGAGGGACGGAAGCCTCGGCCATTGTTACAACTAGCGCTCACTTAACGATACTCCCCCTTGTGGTGTAAGTGCATAATTACACTTGTAAAAGTATAAACTTAAAATACATGTAAACCTGATCCCTTTCACAGAAAAATATAAACAGATTTCAAACATAACAATTGTGACCATACATTTGTGGGTGTCACACTAACACTAGCCGGCCACCTGTTCCATCAATCCTGCTTGCAAGTGTCCACTCATTAGACAACAAACTGTGTTTGAGTTGTGAGTTGCGCTAGCTGAATCTATGCTCCAGCTCACCAACCACCGAATCAATAGTGTTGTAGTACAATCTCCGAAGTTCAGTTTCCAAGTCATCATCACCTCTGTGTCCTCCTATAGGCCCGACGATGTAACCATCCATCCCTGTGCTCTCTATGCGTCTTCGTCTCAGTGACTCGCTGGTGGCCGTGGCAGTATCCAGCACCTGCTTAAACTCTTCATCACAACAGAGTTTTTAACACATGCTGTTGCACTCACCACAACACTTAAACCAACAACAAGTCAGTGTCCTCTCTCTGGAGAAGCTTGTTCGGTGGGTCCAATAGAGAAAGGACCCTTTGGTTAAGTTGGCAAGGAACATGAAACTTTCCTCGCACAATAGGCCTGTAACTTCCATTCTCATCTCTGCGCCATAGTTCAGCACAGTGTCAGCATCAGTCAGAATCAATTTTAAATCATTAAATGACTTAAGAATGACCGAGACAGTGGCAAGATGCTCTGTCCATCTCTGCTCCAGAAGACGTTTAAGATGTGCACCTTTATAATGCATTGCAAGCAACTGTTGGCTTTCTACAGACTTTGTAGGTAGAAGGGAATTGCATACATCAAAAAACTCCAAAAGTGCAGTCTCTGCAGACATGGTATGAACCACAACCAAATGCAACTGATGGTTGAGACAGTGCACATATGGTATCTCTCGTGCAAGTCTCTCCTGTAGCATTTTCTGAACACCACCACGTTTCCCAGACATAAGTGAAGCTCCATCATATACCTGATTTTTTAGGTATCCAGGTCAACCTTGTTAAGCTCAGTCAGAATGGTGTCAGTTAATGTCTGTGCGTCACCTTTCTGAGCCGTAGTGATGAACAGTAGACGCTCTGGGTCTAATTTACTAACACTAGCGCAGTTTGCGCTGCGTCTGTTTATGCGAGTTCGGTAATAGCGCACACTATGCTTCCACATTTCAGAATCAGAATCAGAATCAGAAAAGCTTTATTGCCAAGTACATTTTTTACACATACAAGGAATTTGTTTTGGTGTCGTAGGTGCATGTCACACATTATCTAAAATAGTTAAACAAACAGGTTAACAGAACAGACAATATAAGTATAAATATATGTGTATATAAACACACACAGGATGTAATATAATGAAATAAGAGTAACTATTAAGATAAAAAGTGCAGATTAAGTACAGTGGCATGTAGAGCCAGAGGTGGGTGTGGAGAGAGTCAGGGTGGTTTCCGGGCCTTGTTAATAAGGCTAGTGGCGGAGGGGAAAAAGCTGTCCTTGGTGACGGGCGTTTTGGTCCTGATGGACCTCAGCCTCCTGCCAGAGGGGAGTGGCTCAAAGAGTTTGTGCCGGGGTGGGAGGGATCAGCCACAATCTTTCCAGCACGCTTCAGAGTCCTGGTGGCGTAGGTCCTGGAGCGGCGGGTGAGTGCATGCCAATCACCTTCTCAGCTGACCGAATGACACGCTGCAGTCTGCCCTTGTCCTTGCGCGGTGGCAGCAGCGTACCAGATGGTGATGGAGGATGTGAGGATGGACTCAATGATGGCTGTGTGGAAGTGCACCATCATTGTCATTGGCAGGTTGAATTTCTTCAGCGCTGCGCGAGTACATCCTCTGTTGTGCTTTCTTGACAAGGGAGCTGATGTTCAGCCCCCACTTGAGGTCCCTGGGAGATGATAGTTCCCGGAGGCGGAAAGACTCCACAATGTTAATTGTGGAGTCATTGAGTGTTATAGGGCGGGGTGGGGCTGAATTCTTCCTGAAGTCCACAACCATCTCCACTGTCTTTAGAGCGTTGAGCTCTAGGTTGTTTTGCTTGCACCAGGTCACCAGGTGGTCAGCCTCCCACTCTGTGGGCGGACTCGTCACCATCAGAGATGAGTCCGATGAGGGAGGTGTCGTCCGCGAACTTCAGAAGCTTGACAGACTGGTGACTGGAAGTGCAGCTGTTGGTGTACAGGGGAGAGTAGAGTAGGAGAAAGAACACAGCCCTGAGGGGATCCGGTGCTGATGGTCTGTGAGTCGGAGATGTCTTTCCCCAGTTTCACATGCTGCTTCCTGTCAGACAGGAAGTCAGTGATCCACCTGCAGGTGGAGTCAGGCACACCAAGCTGGGAGAGCTTCTCCTGGAGCAGAGCCGGGATGATGGTGTTAAAGGCAGAGCTGAAGTCCACAAACAGGATCCTGGCGTAGTTTCCTGTGGAGTCCAGGTGCCGGAGGATGTAGTGGAGGGCCAGGTTGACTATTGACTATTTTGCGTAGTATTTATCAACCCTGACACCCATCAGGCAATCAGCGTCTTTCTCCGCCCACTATACCGTAGATTGCGCTGTAGCAAAGCGGTACTTGTGCTATGATATGGCTGAGTGCAGACTGCGATATTCCCACTGCTGATGCTATGACTGTTTGAAATGATCCTGATGCCAATATTTGTAATGTAGGGATGAGTTTAACAACGGAATGGAATGGAATGTGAACGCTGAGTGGGAGATTCAATTTCATCTTTGATTTCTTCCAGTAACTCTAATATTGCATGGCTGCTTGATCTGTAATGCTAAATTATGTTGTGTTCACTGACAAAGTGTGATTGTTGTGTTAAAAATATTTTCAGCCTTGCCTATGTCTTCGTCTTGCTCAAATTACTGCTGCCATTTCACCAGCGGCATAAAGGTCTACGAGGAAACTCAATTGCGGCTGGTTTAGACCTGCTTTTAAGAGGCGGAGAATTTCCCCCGCAGAATAGAGGCGCGCTCTTACTTACAGTCTTTTGTAAATACCACGGAATATATAATTAGGTGCACTTTGCGCTTATCCTCCCACCTTTTCGGGTGGAACTCCCACTTTCCCCACAACCCTCCCACGAACGCATATTGAAAGCGCAACTTGTCTCTTCTCGCTCATGTGGCAGACAATCTGCGATTTTACCCAAGTGCGCCCTGTTTGTAAATAGCCTGCATTGGTTACGTCCGTCTTTGCGACCAATTAATGCCTGGAAACAGGCGCAAACGGCTTGATAAATCTAGCCCTCTATAACTTTGTATGAATCCTTCACAAACTGAAGCACAATCAATATATTTTCACACCCTGTGACAGGTGTAAGTGGCATTGCAAGGGATTGTCTTCACGACATTAGCCAATTCAGGATCCTTTTCAATGGTGAAATAAAGCATGGAAAGGAAAAGTCCAGACACGTCATCGGAAGCGTCAATGTTCCCCCGTAGCAGCAACTGTTTTTTAACCAAGAACCCAACTACAACTATTAGTGACAACACATAATACCGGTTATTCCTTAGTTGACTTGCATTGACAAGGGTTGATACCTCATTCCCTGTATTGCGTCGCATCTCCCTCTCCTTCCACATTGCATAGCAAGACATGGTCCTTCGACGTTTCATGTTTATGAAATCCACGGTCTTTGGTCATGGCGTGTTTCCAGTTACGATAGCCCACACTCGCGAAGCCATCCAATGTTCCAGATTTTCTAGTGAAGCTGAACATTCGACAGCAAAAACAAAATGCTACATCTGCCTTGACACTGTACTCCAACCACTCTCTGTTGTGAAACCATTTATCAACAAATGATCGCCCCTTACCATTGTAAACAGTTACAGGATACTGTTGTAACACAATTTGAACAGGCTTGTCAGTCCCCAGATCATCAACCGCTGTCCGCTGACTAGGAGGGCTTGTAGTAGATCGTTGCTCTATGGCTGCACTGGTCCGTTGGGCCGTTATGTCCGTTGGCGGTTGTCCGAAGCTAACATTAGCTGAAGGGCCAGGTCGCCTCTCAGAGACCATGGCTGTACTGGTGGTGGTGGCTGGATTGTCAGTCTGCTGCTGGAAGAGGCTGAAGAGGAGGAGGTCTAAACCATTTTCGTAAATCAATTTCTTGTCGATAATTAGGCTAACTGCCTTTCTAATTTGTATTGTTAATTTCCATCTGTCCCCCTTGGGCATACAGTGCACTGCAATAATATAGAAATTATAATTCCATATAACACTAAGGACACTAAGGGACACCTAGGACAGCCAGTGCATAGGCCTACCTATTCAGAGAGGCATGCTTCTTTTTTTAATTAAACTGACTAAAACTAATGCACTAATAATAGTAGGGATCGTGTTCCACTCTTTTGAATAATTAAGGGGTGTTTGAGCTAAACCATAAAAAAAATTATAGCTCAATAAGTTTAATTTTTCAATATTGTTGCAATAGTTATAACGTCATGAGGTTTTCTTGTCCGGAGACTGTTTAAATATAAACTGTTTATATTGTTGTGGTTTTTATTTCTAGCTGCTATTTTGGAGCACTGAAGGTAGCCTCTGTGCTGGGGGTGTTGCACAATAACAGGAAGAACTCATTGTCTCAAACTGTTAACAGCGTTTTCTGTGCTTGTGAACTTGCGAGTTCATTCTTCCAAGAACAACCAGCAAGAACGTTCTCCCCAAGTCCGTTCTTTGCATTCTTGAGATGGAGAAACCCCTAACCATCCCAGCTGGCCACCGACGTCAATAGACATTGATCTTTGGTTGGATATAGGTTGTGACGTCGGATAACCAAATTCCAACATCAATTCAACGTCTAATGCCAACGTCAACTTGATGTAGAGTATTGACGTCAACTGACTGATTTTTTGTTGGTTTTAGGTCGTGGTGTTAAGTAACCACAATCCAACGTCTTCCAAACGTCTTGTGCCAAAGTCATATTGACGTAGAATACCCACATTTGGTCATGAGGTACGGGAACCAAAACCCAACGTCTGCTAAACGTCATAATGATAACGTCTACACAACGTTAAATTACAACGTCATTAGATGTTGATATTTTGTTGGTTTAAGGTCATGATGTTAAGTAACCACAATCAAACGTCTTCCAAACGTCTTGTGCCAATGTCATATTGACGTAGAATACCAACATTTAGTCATGATACAGGAACCAAAACCCAACGTTTGCTAAACGTCATATTGGAAACGTCTACACAATGTTAAATTACAATGTCATTAGATGTTGATATTTTGTTGGTTTTAGGTCATGGTGTTAAGTAACCACAATCCAACGTCTTGTGCCAATGTCGTATTGACGTAGAATACCAACATTTAGTCATGATACGGGAACCAAAACCCAACGTTTGCTAAATGTCATATTGGAAACGTCTACACAACATTATGTTACAACGTCATCAGATGTTGATATCTTGTTGGTTTTAAGTCGTGGTGTTAAGCAACCACAATTTAACGTCTTTCAAATGTCTCATGCACACTAAAAACTCCTGGGTCAAAAATAACCCATTATGGGTTATTTTTGACCCAACTCCTGGGTTAAAAAGGGACCAACTAATTTCTGGGTTATTTCAACCCAGAAAATTGGGTTATTCTTTTTGACCCAACTTCTGGGTTAAATATTTGACCCAAATCTTGGGTTAAAATAACCCAACAGTGTAGTTAATATAACCCAACTTCTGGGTTAAATATTTGACCCAAATCTTGGGTTAAAATAACCCAACAGTGTAGTTAATATAACCCAACTTCTGGGTTAAATACGTGACCCAAATGTTTCGTTAAAATAACCCAACTTCTGGGTCAAAAGAACAACCCAATTTTCTGGGTTGAAATAACCCAGAAATTAGTTGGTCCCTTTTTAACCCAGGAGTTGGGTCAAAAATAACCTAACTTGGGTTACTATGCCAGTATGCCTTATTTCAGAAAATAAAACATTTTTACATTATATTACACACTTTAAGCACTTTTACATTTGTATTGCATTAAATTAAAATCTATATAAAAAGGAAAGAAACACACACTTCCCAGTGAGCATTTGATGTCAATTTAATATCAATATGACCTCAAACATTGACGTCAAAATTACGTCAAAATGTATTGACATATTTTGATATGATTTCAATGTCAAGCATCACTCAATTTCAACCTAAATGTACAATGACTGACAACATACACATAGATATATGTGCAAATTATTTAATTTATGTAAAACTTAGACATTAGAACATACATCATGTAGTGGTTTCAAAATGTATCAACGTACAAAATCCCAATTCCTGTAGGGCATGGCTAATGTACATAATGTTTGTTTTTCTCCCATAGAAACCATAGATTTTTTTGTGTGCATTACTGTATTTGATTAATATCACTATGCATCTTATCAAAATGCTATAAAATGCCCCCCTCCACTCCCTTGTGAATCTATGCCTGTGTACCTTTTAGTCTGGGTTACAAAAGGATGGCAATATCCCGACCCGTCATAAATGGTCCTGAAATGTCAGTAAGAACCCATAGTAATGGAATATCCATGTTGTTTTATTCATAATACGTTTGGTGTACTGTATAATCCAGCTCATACAAAAGCAAAGTATTAAAAACCTTTAAAACGTTTTTTCGGTGTGGCTGAAGACATTTCCCACCACACAAGTTAGGTTGAAGCACACTGGCGTGTTCACGAGACTTCTCGGGCCTTCTCTGGTTTCTGTTGAGGAAACACAAACACAAAACACAGAGTGAGGTCTGGTGTAACAGACATAAATGGCCTGAGTCTTTAAAGTACATATCTTAGAGTTTTACTTACATTTTGCAGCCTCGCCATAAACTCCCTCTCCTTCTCCAGTCCCGAGGTCCCTGACTCCTGGTAGGGGGCAGGGTTTTGTCTTGGAACTGGAGGAGGACTCAGGCTTGCGGTAACTCTTCCTGGTGGGGGAGGAGGAGGAGGCTTCTGGTTGCTCCGGTGAGGGAACGGTGTGGGTGAGGGCCTAGCGGAAATGCTCCCTCATCCTCTTTGACTGGGCCACGTTCAGGCTGAGGGCGTAGAAGCAGTCAGCGGTGGTAATGTTGTGGCACATAAAGGTGGCCACCATCTTCTGCTGCCCGACAGAAGGTTGTTTTTGACCTTAAAACAGTAGAAGAGAAAAGATTGCTACGGTTAGTTAAGCCAGAAGAGTTTTAATGAAATCCAGCATGAACAGATAAGTGACTGAGGAGAACTTACATGAGCAGACACAGCGGTCCTCAGGTCAGTGAAGTTGGGGGACCCTTTAAGGCAGATCTCCGCCCACGCTACCTGTAGGTGGTGCAAGAAGTTTTAGCATGGGCCCTTCCCAGCCGTGAAGAAAACCAGCTGGTTCGGTGGCTTGCTGGCCACCCGCAGCTGCAGCCACCGAACCAGCCATCGAAACTCGTCAGTCTCTAAGAACATTTGGGCCACCCCAAAGGACTTGTTAGTCTTGTGTTCCCTGATCTGCAATACACAGAAAATGGACGGACTCTTTCAGAGGAAACATTAACAAAAACAACAGACTCACAAGCAGTGATGACAACAGGACACAGATTTTTATACTTACAGAGATCACAAAACCCTCATCGCCAGGCCTGTGCGCCTCTGCGGCCTCTTTGACCTCGCAAACCCGGAGGTTACCAATCCCCCTGGGCAATGACCGTAATGGAGGCTGTGAAAGCCGCAAAGTAGCCGTAAAAACGGTACCGCGGCGACGGTGTGTGGTTCTCCTCCAGGGCGTCTAAAAGGAGAGAAGAAAAAGTATTTCAGCACACGAAGGGGAAGAAACATACACAAACAAGGACATATCACTATGCACGGCAGGCTTCTGTTGGAGATGGACTATTTTCACTATTTTGGAAAGAGGGATGCACACTACCCAGCAGCTCTGGGATCCTCAGTGTGGCCCCCTCCTGACACCGCTTCAGGTCCTCGCAGGATATTATCCTGGCCTTCTTGTGGCTTTTCACTGCCAGCTGGTGCAGGACAACGTTCCTGGTTGTGTCTGTGATGCACTTTGTGACGAGGCGCAGCACGCTCACCACATCCATCGCAGTCAGGTGAGACTGGGCAGGCAGGGTTTCCCGAAAGTATTTGAGGAACTGCTGTATGGTTCTCAGGTAGAAATGTGCCGTTGTGATGGTCTTGCCTGGGGACTGGAGGTGGGCTGTGTATCTGCAGAAACATAGGCTTTGAGTTAGTCACTGTTCACATCGGTTGCGTGTCATAACCACTTCACAATAATTCACATGGAAAGTCACACTTACTTTTGGATGCCATCAATGTTCCTTAAAATAGCAAACTGAATAATACAGTCTGTCCCTTTGCCAGGTAAAATATAAAAGACCTGACCCTCGACACTTTGGACTGTGCATTTTCCAGCTGCTTGGAAGGGGGGCAGCTGCCCTCATGGTACCGCTGGTAGTCCTGGAGGTCTTCTGTGAACACACATTTTAAATAATCTGAGTAACATTTAACATTGAGGTAGAACACATATATTTGTACTACTTTTCTTTCTTACCAATTGAAGGAGGGAATTTCAGGTTCCTTATTCCAGGGCTACGTCCACTGCCCCGGAAGAGGTTTTTCAGGTTTGTTCCTGACTCTTGCTCCATTTCCTGCTGGTCCAGCAGCATGAACGGAGGCTGCTCCCCAATAGGGTCTAGCTGCTCCTGTGTGTGTTGAGGAGGAGGCTGATGCTGCTGAGGCTGAGGGCTATTTTTCTTCTTTCAGACTATTACAAAAAAACAGATACACAATTACATGTTTATTTTACGCTGTCTATTTGTTTCCTTCCTCTCTATATTGTTAAGGTTTTTACATTAGGGATTAATTCATATATCATTCAAAGCCTGATTTATGTAAAAGGTTATACCTAAAAAAAAAAAAAAAATAGATTTTCCCTCCCAAATTTCCCTCCTTTAAAAACGAGTGTAATCTACTCTACAAATTTTTTCTGTATATTCATCCTTAAAAATAAATGTACAGAGATAACTTCCAGGGAGTTGTGTATAAATCTGAGGTACACCACAGCCCCGGGCGGGAACCGGCGATTTGTCAGCATTACATTTTTGCATTTTTTATTTAAAAGGAACTACATAAAGTACTTAATACATAACTTTTAGTAACGTTAACAAACAATTAAAAATACATCCAACATGGAAATGTGAGCATTCAAAATAGGCTACGTGATAGCTGAATTCAAATTTCCCTCCTTTTTCTGCATGTTCACTTTTCAACAAGAAAATATCCAATAATAATAATGTCCGTACGTTACCAACGGTCGGTGGATTAGCTATCGTTAGTAACGTTTTATTCATAAACATCTTCTTAAACCGAGCTAAATCAATGTTATCCACGTTTTAGCGTGCTAACATTTGTGGTAGCATTAACCTGGCTACATTGGCTGGCTAGCTTGCTAGCTAGCCAGCCAATGTAGCATACAGTGACTCAGATACATCTTAATAAAAAAGAAAACCGATAACTTACTTACTTAGATAACGTTTATTTTAATGTGCAAACAGACGCCAACGTCATATTGACGTAGAATACCAACATTTAGTTATGAGATATGGGAACCAAAACCCAACGTCTGCTAAACGTTATATTGGTAACATCTACACAACGTTACGTTACAACATCATCAGATGTTGATATTTTGTTGGTTTTAAGTCATGGTGTTAAGTTACTAAAATCCAACGTCTTCAAGTGTCTCGTATCGTCATATTGAAGTAGAATACCAACCTTTAGTCATGAGGTAAGGAAACCAAAACTTAACGTCTGCTAAACGTCATAATGGTAATGTCTACACAACGTTAATTGATATTTTGTTGGTTTTAGGTTTTGGTGTTAGGGTTAGGTAACAACAGTTGTTGGACAAGTGCTTCACCATGAGTGTGGTGATCCAAAATTAATAAAGTGGATATAGACCTGAAAGCAATGTGATTTTAAGCAGCAACCCAAAACTTTTGAAAACAGCACAACAATACACATTGGTTTAGGGTTCATTATTAACCTCAAGATCGTATCAACGGTTGTCAAAATCTCTCAAATGTCACAATGCTACTACAACGTTGATCTTAGATGAATGCAGGTTGTAATTCAACATCTAACACGCAAACGCTCAAGAGCTCCATCACCAAATTTGAAGTTGTTTCAGGGCTACAACCTGTTGTACCAATTGCGCTACTAGGCCACCTAATAGCCCTGAAATGTTTGTTATAGCAAAAATGTATAATCCAACCTCTGTATCACCGTGGCGCGGTGGCCTTTCTATGTGGAGTTTGCATGTTCACCCCGTGTCTGCATGGGTTCTCTCCGGGTGCTCCGGCTTCCTCCCACCGTCCAAAGACATGCAGGCTAGGTTAATTGGTGTCTCTAAATTGTCCTTAGGTGTGAATGTGAGTGTGAGTGGTTGTTTGTCTGTGTGACCCTGCGATGGACTGGCGACCTGTCCAGGGTGTCCAGGGTGTACCCTTCCACCCAATGTAAGCTGGGATCGGCTACAGCCCCCCGCGACCCTGTATGCAGGATAAGCGGTTAACGATGGATGGACGATGGATGATAGACTTTGCGCCATGACAGTATAGCTGTCAGACAAATGCCAAAACACACAAGAGGTGTCAGCCTATCTGGCAGCCATCATTGGCAGTGCAGCCCTTGAGAGAATACAGTCATCCAGTTGGTACTGGGGCACACGCCAGCAACTTACCTGATGGTGAACCTGGGGCTGTTGCATATGAGACGGATACAGAGTTGCTTTGCCAGGATGTCATCTAGACTTGAACAGTAAATATCAGCTATATTTTTGGCAGATGTTGGTTGTCGGTGATCAGCCAGCTACCTCCAAGAGGGATATGCCTTGGCTTGCAGTGGTTGAGGTAGCCACCAAGGCAAGTCCTGTTTGGATTTCCTAGACTGCTTGGTTAAAGTAAATCAGTTATAAATATGTGTTTTGTCTTTTGGTGTTTTTTGGGTCAAACTTGATCTATACATGACAGGCAATGACCTACCTACCTATTCTGGGCCACTGATGGCTTGGTTGATGAGAGGGACCTCCTATGATAAGCTGTTTTTGTGGCTTGGTAATCAAGCATTGATGATAAACTTTTATAACTGGTGAATCACATTGAAACCTCAAATAGATTTTATATATGTTGAAATCTATCAATGGTTGGGATATTACTTATTATGTTTAATTTCAATGCGTTCATTTGGGGATAGTAGCACTGTAATCCTTGAAGGGACCCCTCTTTAATTTGCTAAGAAACAATATAATAAAGGTCAATTAAAATATCTATCGTGCATTCAGTGTTCCTGGCCATAAGGGGTTGAGTGGCATTAGGCCATGTTTATCATACGTATGCATCCAGAACATCCCATCCCTTAATCACCAATAATTTTCTTTTAATCAGTCTATCTCTAACATAATAATAATTAATTTAATAACAAAGCATTTTTTTAAAAAGATTTTTGAAATAACTTGACTTGCTCGCGTGTTTTAAATACATAGTTGCAGGTATATCTTCAAAAAAAATTGAAACACATTTCTAGCCAATCACTGTGAATGTGCCGCAAGGCTTCCGCCGGAAAGCCAGAAGAAGAAGCCAATCCGACTCCTACGCGCTCCGACACCTACCTACGCTCTGTTGTCTTGCAGCGGAAAGATACCGGAGTAAATTGCCTGTCGGACACCTTTCATCTGTACGTCGACGGTTACAATTGTTTGGTGGACGGTGTTTCGGTTTAACTGGTTTTTGAATTAACTGGTGATCCTCCAGATGCGACGAAGGCGTGCCATGAGAAACCCTGCAGGAATGATCATGTAGGTGGCTGTATCGAAGCCTGTTTGAAATACTGCAAACGTCAATAAATCGCTCAAATGTTCATGTTGTCATTGTTATTTGTGTCATAATCCTGTTTAAATAAACCTAATTACAAACACATTAAACAGTCTGAGATGTTTGTTGACGCCGCAGCTCGAACAGAGTGAAGACCTCTGAAATTAGTAAAACAGAGCGCAGTGCGCCCACATTAACTTGTGTCACCGTCGGCCTATACGCTATCTCATCTAGTTTCATTTAGACCTACAAATATCTAATAATTATGTAACATGGGCAACACAGCAGCTGTGGTGTAAAAAACAAAACCATAGTTTCCACACGTCAACATCGTGCACCAAATCAAGCTGAATATGCAATGCAAGATCTACGTCGTGTTTCATAAGGAAATACTTTGACCCAATACTGTGTCTGAAGGAAAAAATTTAGTTTATTTCATTTCAAATCAAATCACATAAATACACATCACTTACATGAATGGTTAACAAAAAAAAAAAAAAAGTTAGTTCAACACACTTTAGTTCATGCAGTGTCATCTTAACTCGTTCCAAAAGGTGTAGGTTGAAGCATTTGCTTATTACACCGACCCCTTTTAACATTCAATTTTTTTCTTTAGGTCCCTCAGGATATCATCAATTTAAATAAAATGTATTATTCATTTCTGGATTGATATACATCACACGTGCAAAATAAACCAAATGCATTCATATACACACTGCCATTCATATTTGTTAATCATCCTACTTTAGTATTTCTTTTTAATTCTTTGTAACGTAACATTTTTACTTCCTCATCTAAAAGATTCCACAAGTTTAGGCCTACTCCTTTGCCGATTGACATCTTTGTTTTAATCTTTTATCTTTGTGAACATGTACATTTCCTCAGTCTGTAGCCTACTTGCAATGATGGAAAAAAAAAATAAAATAAAAAAAAAAAAAGTTAAAATATACAGCCCTTACAAAAATAATCTCCCTCTGTGGAGGGATGCCCAACACACACACTGTGGTACCATTTAGTGCAGGTGGTGCACTCAATCTGAAAGAGAAACACTACAAATGTTCAATAACTTTGTTATTCTGAGAGTTCACCCGGTGATTTGGAAGGTATAACCTAAACATGGTGGATCCCAGTCTTCCAGTCAAGCGTTGGCATGCATCTGAAATATGATACTTACCCAGTCATCTGTGTCAGCCCCTGAGCTCTCCTCCCCACAAGCCCGACATAACTGGGACAAGTCATCTGTAAAATATGTTACAGGCAATGATGTCGTGTAACTCTAAAAATACATTTAAGTATACCTGGTATACTCCATACCTGTGTCATTCAACAAGGACATGGCCATGTCCAGTCTCAACTGTGTAACACCCTCCTGGTCCACAGGGTACTGCACAGCCTCACCTTTTAAGATCAGCTCTGCAAGCTAAAAACACTGTTAAGTTTAATAATGACGTCGATGATTGATGGCCACATTAGATATTCACATTGTTACCTTGCAAACAAGCACTCCACATGATGTGGTGTCCTGCTGTTTCGGATGGGCAACAGTGGAGCATGTCCATTTCCCGATTGCCGGATTATGTTTCCGGACCAGGGCTCTACATAGAAAATGGAATGATTAGTTTTCCAGTTTTAACTTAAGCCGTGTAAGATCTTTTAAATCCAAAGTGACTTAAATGTTAAAATGACTACACTGGGACAAGCTAATGTTAGCCTAGGTAAACAATCACAAGTGCTTTGTCCCTCCCTCAATATTATCCAAAGTGAGAACTTGATCATTAAAGCTGGTATTTTACCTACCTTGTCACATCCCTGCAATGATCCATTTGTTGTTGCGTGGCCCCAAATGGATCCAAGTACAAGCACCTCTTCTCCTTGAGATACATGATCTATGGAAATGTAGTTACAAATTATAACAACCCCTTGTACACCAGCTGTTGTCATAGTTTTTATCTGAATCTGTTAACATTTAAGATAGCTTACAATGAGCGTCCAGTGTCCCTGGTGGCAAACGGCTCCAGCAGCCACATCATGTTTCAGAAGGTCAAGCTAAGAACAAACACATTATACTCACATCTCCATTTCAGATAATATACTGAAGAGGTAAAACATCCTACTTACCCTTCTGAAACATTTTTGAGAGCCCTGCCAGACCTCAGTCATTGTATAGGCGTCAATAATTCTTGCCCCCGTTGTACGGCCCACAATGCATAGGTATGCATTCACAACCTATAAGTACAAGACTGAACTGTGATCCACGGTTTTTTACTACTGAAAGAGATTTATCAGGAAACAACAAAGTACCTCTGACTCCAACTCCTTTCCTGGTGCCAGGTCCATCATATTTTCAGAATAAACTTTGTAAGGCCCAGCCTTTGACCACAAGGTCTGTTTACGACCTCCTGCCCATAGGTCTCTGATTACTGTAAAATATCAATGACAATCAGTTACTTCTGAAATTCATAATTTAGGGTGTACTTTGTAGAGGTTTAGTTACACATTTCTGCATTTTCTGGAGCTTCTGGAATGGAAATGGATGTTCCTTCAGTGGTTTGTGTGCTGTGTATGTGTGCATGTTGTGAAGTGCATGTTTGTGTGCTGTGTATGTGTGCATGTTGGGATGGGCCAGCCACAGTTGAAGGATCCAATTTTCTTAGTTTTGCAGGAATCCTCTCCTCTGGGAGGACATAAGGTGCCAAAAGGTCTATGTTGCTGCAAACCGTTTTCTTTCCCTTAAATGGCACAAGGTCAGCAATCTTTCCCTGCAGTTTAGCAATTTTGAAGGGCCCCAGCATATTGGATTCTTGCTTGCACCCTCTCTTTAGCTCCCGTTTCATATTTTTCAGGAGAACCAAATCCCCCACTTTAAAAGTAGTCCTCCTGTCCCCTCTCCTGTTTCCTTTTTTGAACCTTGTCTTGGCTTTTTTTGACATTGTGCTTCACTTCTTGGTTGCGTCTTGGTTGCGTAGGCCTTCTGAGGTCTCCTCCATACAGAGAGGCCTGTGTACTTTGTCATGTGTGACCTGCCACAAATCACAGAAAGTAGAGTAGAATACTTACTTACTAACATACTTACTAACTAACATACTAACTAACATACTAACATACTAACATACTAACTAACATACATACTAACTAACTAACTTACAAGAATCTTACTTCATATTCTTCACCTCTGAGGGGTACCTCGCCTCCCTCCCAAACATCAAAAAGTATGGACTATACTTCGTGGTGAGCTGTTTCTTCGTCCGAAGTGCAAACATTGTGGCCTGCAAATACTGGTCCCAATCTTGGGGGTGGTCAGCTGCTATTTTGTTCAGAGACCTGAAAATACAGAATTCAAATTCAGGCATAAAAAAGGTATAAGAGAACTTGGGTTCAATTTTACAATAAAGATGCTCTGCTGGGAACTGCTAAAACATGTTGTTTAATGACAGCACAAATGCGTTCAGGTATTAAAAAAATTAAAATAAAAACCTCTGTATTGTGCCATTCAATTTTTCCACAAGGCCATTAGTCTGTGGATGGTAAGGGGAGCAGAGGCTTCTTTTGATGCCCAGTTTCTGGCATAACCCATAGTTGACCTTGAAAATGGGACACATGAAGTCAGCACAGCACAGCACTAAGTGTTATTACATACTGGAGGACACAAAGCATCATTACTGTACCTTGTTGCAAAACTCTGAGCCCTGATCTGTTAGCAGTCTAGCTGGTGCACCAAATTTGTAAAAGAAATCAACAATACAATTTGACACCTCGACTGCAGTTTTGCTTTTGAGTGGGTAGGCTTCTGCCCATTTGGTGAAATAGTCAACCATGACACATATGTACTGATTACCACCATCTGTTAGTGTAAGTTTACCCACCAGATCCATCCCAACAAGTTCCAGAGGCTGTGAAACCTGAGAATTTTTTTTTATAAAAATTAAGAAATGAGAAGGATATCAATAAGGTTTTAAAAAAAGTGAGTGTATAGCATATAATTTCCTTTACCTCTATTGGATTGTATTGGGCCTTTTCTTTAATATGTGCCCTCTTTAACTGGCACTGATGACACTGAGAAACCTAAAATACACAAATATTTAAGAATGATGATCATTGAAAAACATTTTAGGGTTACATCCACAGACAGGCCTTGTACATTTGCAATGTAATACACAGTACAATCCCCAGTGCTGTATGACAGGAATGCGCGTAGACAGAAAACCATCACTAATAATTAAGTGTAAAGTACACGATACAGTTGATGTGTGTATTCCACCTCAATATTTTGAGGATACCAACTCACCCACTTGCGAACGTCCTCCTCCATTCCAGGCCAGTAGTAGCGGGTGATTATAGCACTGTGGGTTTTCTCTACTCCACAGTGCCCACCAATCTCGCTACAATGAAACTCCTCAAAAATTGAATTAGCCTCTTCCGCAGTTAGTACAACCTTGGCCAGGTGCTGTTTCTTTTTCGCCTGCATATATAGTACAGGTCTCCATCTGGTGTTTAAATGTCATATTAGATTTACTTGGAGTTGTAGCATAACAGATTATCATGAAGTTCTGCAGTGCATAATGCAGGTTTCCTCACCCTTTATCCTGAAGGTTTCAGCTCTTCTCTTGATGACATACTTCTCCTTGCTGGTTAATCCTTCAGGATACTTGTTATGGAGTTTGACATCCAGCACCTCTTGAACAATTTTCGGATCCATTTTTGTGGCCCTACCTCCACCTGTCTGACCTCCCTTCACCTGTCTGACCTCCCTCCACCTGTCTGACCTACCTCCACCTGTCTGACCTACCTCCACCTGTCTGACCTACCTCCTGCTCACCCTAAACTCTTCACCAACACACAAACAAGCAAATACAAGACAATACACAGAGACAAACACGCACAACAAACCTACAAGACCAGCCTCTCACAAACACACTTCAATTAGTCACACACTATCACTCCCAAGACTACCACTCTTACACTTAACACTCAGTCACACACTATCACTCCCAAGACTACCACTCTAAACACTCAGTCACACACTATCACTCACAAGACTACCACTCTTACACTAAACACTCAGTTACACACTATCACTCTCTTGACTACTTATTTTAGCTCACTGTCGACTATCTATCCAACCTACTCAAAAACCCACAAAATACTGACATGCAACTCAGATCTTTATAGTCTACCCTCACCCCTGATTGTAGTTGCTACAGCTGTGCATCCACTTAGTGCAAAATCAATTACACTTGTGTTTTATTTGGATGAAAGTGTGTATAGATCAAGCTTAAGAAATTATAGAGTAATATAATAATAGTTTTTCATTACGCTTTTTGCCATTAATTAATTCATGTTTAAAGTCTTAAGTTATTATGTTGTCACATGAACCAAACCGTTCAAACTTCAGTATCAACAGCTGAAGAGAGCCAGTGAATGCGGGAATAAGAGAGAGAAGGGATGACATGCATCAAATAGTTTTTTCCTTCAGACACAGTATTGGGTCAAAGTATTTCCTTATGAAATAAGACGATCTTGCATTGCATATTCAGCTTGATTTGGTGCACGATGTTGACGTGTGGAAACTATGGTTTTGTTTTTTACACCACAGCTGCTGTGTTGCCCATGTTACATAATTATTAGATATTTGTAGGTCTAAATGAAACTAGATGAGATAGCGTATAGGCCGACGGTAATTGTGACACAAGTTAATCTGGGCGCACTGCGCTCTGTTTTACTAATTTCAGAGGTCTTCACTCTGTGTTCGAGCTGCGGCGTCAACAAACATCTCAGACTGTTTAATGTGTTTGTAATTAGGTTTATTTAAACAGGATTATGACACAAATAACAATGACAACATGAACATTTGAGCGATTTATTTACGTTTGCAGTAATTAAAACAGGCATCGATATGGTCTACGTTGTCAGTCTTCGTTTTGCAACGGCATTACAAGTTCATTCAGTGACAGTAGGCTACAAAATGAATTGAGTGACAAGAAAAGACATCTGTTTATATTTCAATACAGCCTGTCAGTAAAACATTAAGATACATATGAGGTTTTACACCCAGCTGAACGCAGCGTGGAAACAGTTCAGCTGTCGCAAAATGTGCGATCCGCTCAGATTAAGTTGTGATCCTACATCTGTAGGCATATCAATAGCAATGCAATTCTATTTCTGTAGGCTAGATGTGTTATGTTAAGCTACAACCTCTTCGCAACCACATTTTTTTATATTCATTATGCCTGTACTCATTAACACTTTATTCCGTTTTGGGGGTAAAAATTAAACGTACGTCAGTCATGCGCAAACGTGATCATTTATCATTGTTATTAATAGGCCTATCTCAGCACAAACAGTCTTTTCAACCTGGGCCGCAAGTCAACTGATTATTTGTGTTTAATTTCATATGACCCATAGGAATCTGAAACAGCAACATGAATGTTATTAAACTGTCTCGAGTACATCAAAGCACATACCATAATGACCATGTTGTGTCGTCAAAGTAGGCCAACAAATTATGTGTGGGATAAATAAAAGTCAAAGTGTGAAAAAATAAGCTTTTAAATGTTCTTCACTTCAAATCACTAGACTTTTGCTGCAACTCACTTTAACTTATCCGAGACTAAGATAACAGTCGTCGGTCGAGAGAAAACGAGGATCAGCACTTTGCTACAAAACATCCAATGGCTATATGGTCATTAGTGTATAAGACAAAAAGCGCGATTCTGGGTCGACACAGACAGGGCAGGTACAGACACAGCCGCTCTGCTGCTGCGCAGGCTGCACGCTTCTCTGTTCACAACGCTGTCTGTTCTGCTTAACGTGAAAAAGCTTAACGTGGTTTAATGTACCTCAACAACGATCACCAAATTTATCATGGCCATATCTTGTAATGAACACTTATGCCGGTCAAAAGAACTTGACAGGCTATGGCGAGGAAAAAGCTTGTACCTAAACAATGATCAATGATTACCAAATTTCGCTCATATTGCTCCTCATAACCACTGAAAACTGTCAAAAAATCTAACCAGAAATGTGGTGATGATTGATCGTTGTTTAAGTAGGCCTATATTAAACCACGTTAAGCTTTTTCATGTTAGGACTTATAAAGCCCATGAGAACCGTTGGGAGTCAACCAACAGCTGCTCCGCTGCCCTGCTGAAAATGTGAAGCAGAAACGCTAAATGTCAGATAACGTCCATAATAATTGGACTTTGGGTTCTATTTTTTGACAGTTTTCCGTGGTTATGAGGAGCAATATTAGAGAGAAATTTGGTAATCATTGGTCATTACGTACATTAAACCTGACCTGCGCGAAAGAAAAAACGTATGCGTCATTGTACCCAGCACTTCTGGAAATGTACCTCCGAATGCTTCTCTGTCCCTAGCACATTTCAAACCAAACTGACGCCCGTGGGCACGGCTGTGTTGGAGCACAATAGACAGACGGTGGCAGAATGCCCCGACACTTAAATTCAACTAACATGTAGGTTAACAGTGAACAATCAGTGTTGGACCTCCAGTCTGTTGAGATGCCTCTCCAAACGCAGAAACCAAGCGCCATCACACCATAAAACGTTAAGACACGTTAAGAAAAAAGATCAGTATTTTGCCGTAATCCAATGACATGAAAACAAGTCATCCACAGCGATCAGTAGATTCACAAACAGAGTCACGGTGTATCCAGCAAGGCCTATACGCGCGTCACATTCACCAGTCAGCTCCAAACAGGTGAACGAGGTGAACTTCGCCGTTTAAACAAAGTGGAATAAAACGTATCAAAGTCCAAATCTACACAAAACGCGCATTCAATTAGTAAGCAAATTTATATACATGGCATTTAGGCAACCTTTATTGTAACGTTGGCACGGTAAGATGTCCCGACTAGTGCAACAAATTATTGTTTTTTGCGTCCTGCATATGCGTCGACAATGGTCTCAGGTGAGAGGCAGAGCCCTGAAAAAATATTATTTTTACTAAAGCAGTATATGAAATCAGATGTATTATCTATCCCCATTTAGTTGTTTTGTGTTTTTAAAGTATTTATAAAATATCTGGTTATGTCAGAAGTAATTACCCGTAATTACCCGTTTCAGCTACCAGGGGGGGCAGTGCTATTTTAATAGCCTAGTATTATATGCAAAAAAGGTATATGTAAAGGCTTTAGGCCGCCCTGCACATTATTGTAGGCCCAGTTTAATATGCAACTCACTTTTATACAGTATATATGTAGAAGGGGGTCCCTGCTTCATCTCTCATCATGACTTTCTAGTGACAGAGTCAGCTGTCACCTATTAACTTATTTATTGTAATGAAGGTCCTCTTCATCACTAATAATTTGCAGCATTAGTATGCTGTAGCTCTTTATGTTACGGGTAAATGAAATGAGGCACAAAAGTTTTGAATGTTTATTGAATGTTTATTGAATGTACCAGTACATGTTTGCTAGTTTGGGTACCTAAACATGTGCAGTATGGTATAATCTTTGCTTGCTTAACCCTTGTGTGGTCAAAACAAAGGTTAATGCAGCACCAATTGGTGCTCGTTTGTACAGCATTTTGGTCAGCTTAAACGGTGTTTAAATGTGCTAGGAAACAAACTTTACTTACTTACTTTACAAGAGACAGGGTTTAGAGAGCAATTCTCAACAAAATAAACGGAAGTACATCATTCTTGTGTGGTCCTTCGGGTCCCGGTGACCCAAAGGACCATGAATGCAGGTTAACAGTTGCTGCTTGTACAATAGTAACGTTGGTGTTCAAGTAACTTACCTCTGTTGTGTCCATGGATCCCAGCAGACACCGGACGTCAGTTCAACATCATATCAACGTTGGACTCCAACGTTGGACTGACGTTTGATTTTAGTTGGATATGAAAATCGGGTTGACGTCAAAACCCAACGTTGGATTGACATCAATCTCCAATGTTAGATAGACGTTGGATTGTTGTTGGAAATGAAAATCGAGTTGACGTCAAAACCCAACGTTGGATTGACATCAATCTCCAATGTTAGATAGACGTTGGGTTGTTGTTGGAAATGAAAATCGAGTTGACGTCAAAACCCAACGTTGGATTGACATCAATCTCCAATGTTAGATAGACGTTGGATTGTTGTTGGAAATGAAAATCGAGTTGACGTCAAAACCCAACGTTGGATTGACATCAACCTACAACGTTAGATAGACGTTGGATTGTTGTTGGAAATGAAAATCGTGTTAACGTCAAAACCCAACGTTGGATTGACATCCTCTAACGTTGCACAGAGGTTAGATTTTAGTTGGAAATGAAAATCGTGTTAACGTCAAATTCCCCCCCCAAAAAAATTAAGAGTTAGTTTGGATTTTGTTGGCATGATAAACTTTTACAGAGCTTGGTTTTTATTGTAAATAAAAAGTCTACATATTGAGAAACTGGGATAATGTCCTAAGGTTAGACAGATGTCAGAATCAAAAGTTGGACAGACCCACATTTTAAGTCACGAGCAGAGACAAAGACATTCATTGAGTTAAGAAAATAACCTCTTTATTTTAAAACTTGTAGTTTTAAAAGACTTTGCTCAGTAGCTACTTATGGTGGCAAACATAATGAAAATGCTCCTTGAAGCTGTAGTCTACATAGGGGGCACTTGGGTATTTTGAATTTAATGCTAACATGGAAACATGCTCACAAGTTCAATGCTAACATGCAGGTGTTTAGCAGGTATAATGTTTGAAAAATGAAAGAAAATTAAATTTTTAACAAAACTCAACAAACAGTCCGGAACTCAGACCCCACTTATGAACAAAAAAAAAATTCAACTTCAGAAACATTATTTTTTCTTCCACCTCCACCCACCCTGTCTGGGGCATATTTGAAACAGAAGGCGGCAGCCGCTGCAATGCTTGCCTACATTTCAGCAGTCGTCCTCTGGACACTCTCTGTAAGGAATATTTGAAACTGTAAATCTTTGGGGCATATAGAATGTAGTGGAATACAGTAAGCAGTAAAAAACATTAAGATGCAGACATTCTCAAGGGCCATGCATTTCTTTTTTGCATGTACATGTTTTAAAGCCATTTCAACTTTAGATGGTGTTCCTAAACTGCAAGCTGCAGCTGGCTACATACTGGCAGAAAATTTCCAGCAAATTTCTTTGTTTTAAAAATATAAAAAAATGTAAAAGACATCTATCCAGCATGTTAAGCAGTAGAAAATAATTTAGTGCAAAGAAAATCTGACATTTCTTGCAGGTAGCGGCCAGGTTGTTAATAGGTGGTGATGTGCTTCCAAGGTGCACTCCCAGGTGAGGACTTCTTCTCTGAAATAGATAGCAATAACTTCACAGACACAATCAGTTATCACACAATAGGCTTCAATTGAAGGAGATCAGCACTTCTCTTACAAGCCCCGCGGCCTGCACTACCCAAGTGAGATCTGATCTCACTTCCTCAATCAGCCGTCTTTATTGAGTATTGAGCACACGCACACACATCAAGGCTCGTATCTAGGCAACCTTATGACCTTTGAGAACTGGTTCAAGCCAGTCCTGAGGTGAGCTACATTTCCTTTTATTCTGCTTCTTTACACTCAGACAGTTGGTTTCAACTCAGCAATAAGCAGACTTCCTCATCATGACTCACAGAGCGCGGGCCCTGCAGCCACATCCTGTTGCAGCTCTCAATTGTGCAGAGTAATATGTGTGTGTGCAAAGCATAATAAAACAAAGTTCAAACAATGAAAGAGTATTGATTTCTTATAATAATAAAAGAGTATTGATTTATTATCCCACAGTGGCAACTGTGGTTACTGGTTTTTACTAAACCCCCAAAATAGACATTAGAAAACACTGAGGATATTAGGGTTGTGCCGATGGACGATATCATCGTGATGGCTGGCCGACATCACGATGGAGAACCACCATCGTGATGTGTCTCCCCGTCAAACACACTAATCCTAGTTGCGGGCGCTGGACGGGAAATTGACAAGTACGTCGGTCTTAAACTAGCAAAGACACAAAGACAGGACATAGGGCTCCTTAAGTGGAAGCTACTTTTTCCCCCTTTACGTGCAACCTATTTGTGAAAAAGATCGCTTTGAGCAGACTGCTGATTGGCTGTAGTGATACATTCTCTCTCTCTCCGTCAGCTGTAGCTCGCTCTACCTTCTAGTAACGTTTGACACAGCGGTCTCGAGTGAGAGAGAAAAAAGCGTTAAAAGTGGAACGCTATCACACTTTCCTTTCTCCCCTCATTGGACTAAGTTTGTAAACACTACTCTGTGCGTGCATCAATAAGTAAGTCTGAGGTCCTGTAGGTACGGGACGATGTTATGCAGGATTTATGAATGTATGTTAGCAACAGTAGGCTAATTCAACTGCGGTCAAGCCAGCCGCGGTTTGAAAATACACGGTCTAGCCAGCCGTAAAAAAAAAAGGCGTGTGCGCCTATTACTATGAGTACGGTAATTTCAGTACCAGCAGAGAGAGGACGGGCTTTCAGAGCGTTCGAGTTGCATCTATCTATCTATCTGTCTGTCTTTATTTCTCTCTCGCTCGGTCTTTCTCTTTCATTCTTAATTATTCTTTCTTATTTCTCTCGCGCTCTCATGCTTTCATTTCCTTCTCTTTCTTTCTCACTCTCTTTCTCTCTCTCTCATTCTTTATTTATTTATTTCTCTTTCTTTCCCTCACTCTCCCGTTTTTCTTTCTCTCTCTTTCTTCCTCTTTCACTCACTCTCTCTCTTTCTTTTTTATTTATCTCTCTTTCTCTTTTCTATCTTTATCCTTTTTTAAAACTCACATTGTCTTTGTCTAATGTTTTTTTTTCTTTATAGGTCACATCTCAATACATTGTTTTATGTAAATGTTTACAGCACAAGCAGACAAAATAAAGTATCTCTTTCTAAATACATTTACTGCATATGTTTAGGACATTTTTGACTACCGAGGGCCTTAAAGACCTCATTTAAATTATGTAGAAAAAAAAAGATCAGTTACAGGACGTCCCATACACTATGCACACCTCATTTGAAACCATTTTACAGTAGCGTTTTGGAGATAGTATAGCCTACATGACACGAAAGAAATGCAGAAGGCATGACAACGAAATACTAAGTCTTCTCAAAATGGTGGAGGAAAAAACAGATGAAGACAATGAAGTTCTCCAAAAGGTGATCTTGCACCCCAAAGGAGTCATGCTGTGGTCCAAAAACACAATCGGACTGTTCCATCAACGATGCAGGGATGATATTGTGTATATTGGCCGCACAGGAAGCATTGTGCGAAAAGCCCGAGGGAAATCAGCACCTTTTTATGTGTATGAGTTGGTGGTGAGGCATCCTATTAAAGGATCCTCCCCTATCCCTGTTGCAACGTATGTCACCTGCCAACACACCACTGCATCAGTGTTATTTTTTATGGAGTCTTTTCAAACAGATTACTACAAGTTGTTTGGAAGGAAATCTGTGAGGAGACCTGTGATGATAATCTGTGATGGGTCCCTTGTTCTGATGCAAGCTGTTGCCTACAGTTTTTGTAAACATTCTTTGGAGAGCTTGCTCAGTGTGTACTATGACATTGTCACTGGACAGTTGAAAGAGGTCATGAATATGCCAATTCTTCATCGCTGCCTAAGCCACATCATGAAGAATGCCAAAGTGTTCTGCAAGAAACAGTAAGTTGATTATATATTGTGTTGTCATACATGGTTATTCACAAAAAATAATTAATTCACTTTTTAATAAACAATGGGATGGACATGGTCGTGGTTTACAATGGAACGATTCTTTAAAAGGTGAAACATAGAACCACAAACTCACAAAAGTAGTTAATATCAAAATAGTTTAAAGTAGTGAATATAATTCAATAGTTGTCTTTAACTAAAAATTAGGTTACACTTTATTTTAAGGTGTCTTTCTTACACTGTAAATAATTCTGCTTGTGTATTGAAGGTCTGTAATGTTACTTTACGTTACAAAGAGAACCAAAACTGACACATGACAATGATCAACTTTTGTTTTCTTCGGAAGTATTCATGTTTTTTGTCTGTAATACATGTTAAACTTACATTTATCATGTTTGTCAGTTCCCCAAAACACTACAGACTGTCCATGCATCTTTTTGGCCTCCTGACAAGTGCTGCCACACTGATGGAAATGGATGACATTATTACAAGCATGGCAGTCCTGTTCTCAAGTCCTCAGAGTGGTGACAACGTGGAAAAACACTTCCAAAACCTTCAGAACAGGTTGCAAACAATTGGCTTTTCTGAAAGCAGTGACCGTGCAGAAAATGCTGAAAATGACTTTGAGGTTTGTCTGATTTGTGCATTATACAGCTGTATGTTTCTGGTTCACTTCAATGTAGTTATAACATACTTATATCATGGTGTATGATGTTAGCTTGACACTGCAATTAGGTTAGGGCACTGTTGCTAATTTGAGTGACACAGCATGAAGTGTCATGTAGCATTGGCTTTATGTGATGACATATGTGCTTAAAAAATCGTAACTCATGATTTCATATAGCATGATACAGTATATATTTCCCTCCTTTTATGGAACCACACTTAATAATCCAGTTGTTTGCTTAAATACAGACTGAAACTATCTGTTAATTTGCAGATCAATCTGGGGCACACAACATTTCATACTCATTTTGCGGAAATAGTGGCAAACGCACCTGTAGATGTAAAGGGTGAGCCAAATGAGTATCATTCACCTACATTCATGCCTAACCTGGTGAAATATTTCCTACCTCAGGCAGTTTTGTGGTCTGGTCTTATGCTGGGTAAGTGACAACTTATTTTTGAGGATTGCTTGGGGTGAGGTTGTGGGATTTGAACAAAGGCATATATTTGACAATGTTACAGCCATAATGTTAAACAAAAAAAAAAATCAACTTAATTCAACATTTCATTACCTGATTGTAGTGAAATAAAACACGATATGGCATATTTGATCCATTCATTTGTGTTCACTGCGGTAAATAATATGTTGTGGGTAATCATCATTTTAAGGTCTAAATTATTTACTTTAATATAGGTGATCTTGGCCGCCATGGAAAAGGACCAGCCTACAATCATTTTTCCAAGATCTTTATGCGATGCAGTCAGTCAGGCACACAGGTACATGTTTGATAATATCTTACACAGTGAATACATAACTTGTACAAAATGACATGCATAATATGTGTACTCTTTAACTCTCATTAATTATTTTATCCAATAATGTAGAACTACACTGAGGACAACAAGACTCAGGCTATAATGGAGAAAAGCCAATGGGATCTGAAAAAAATTAGATTCCAGAGACGTCGTCTCACAAGGCTTGACGACTTTGTACAGATTTATCAGCAGACACATAATGCTCTCTTGATGGAGTTCTCTGACTCAACACGCAAAGAAATAGTTTATTGAAATTTTTACCTTCAGTATAAGTACTTACCTGCACTTATTTCTTAAATAATCCTTCCAATGAATCTGCTTTATTTAAGACATACAGGGTAAATGTTGAGCGCTGGAGAAAAGAGGACTCCAAGAAAGGCATCTATGTGTCACCAATAAAGAAGAGTTTCCCATTCAGGACAACAAAAGTGGTATTAAAGTATCATATAAAATATTATCACACTTCATTGTTCCTTACAATTTTAAATAACAATATAGATACGGTTTATATTATACTTTATAACATTTAAAACATATTCCGTTTTATTTCATAATATTCCAAATCCAGATTTGAAATAAATGCACTAATAAATTAATGATTTTCGAAGCCACAAATGTAATTTTAGTTTATGTGATGTGATGAAATATATCTTCCTGTATGTGATGTGAATGGTTTAGGCTCCAGTCAAAGGACACAAACCAGGTTTGGAGAGACCACAGACAGTGACTGACACCAGCTCGACAGGACCCAAGTCGGAAAAGGTATGACTTCAATAAGAATTTACACTTTTTAGGGTGAATAATTGATGATCTATCTATCTATCTATCTATCTATCTATCTATCTATCTATCTATCTATCTATCTATCTATCTATCTATCTATCAGGCTTTGAAAAACACATATCTGTTCCACAGGAACCTTTAAGAGCACTGACATCCCAAAAACCTGGGAGTACAACAACATCTGTAAATAAAAACTATGGACCATGCTGGCAAGGAGCAGACCCCTCAGAAAAGAAATCTGCAGCAAGACTACAAAGGCCTCCACAGGTCCCAAAACATAGCAAAATGACTGCTGTTCTTCATCCGGTACCACTGGCTTAGCTGTGATGAGATAGATTTTGCATCATACTTGCTTGCAAGTACCCTCACATTCATGGCTTTCAGTCAAGTGTTTTATTTAGTGTTTTACATAAGGGAGGGATTGTGGGTACTCCAAGCAGCCCATTTGTTGCAAATTTTACACACTGGGAACAACCACGGGTAACTGCTAGCAACCTGTTTTGTCGGAGCACAATCAGGTTTGCATTTATGACAGTCTTCGACAGTGCTAAACAACAAAGACAAACAAGTTTTGTCATGGTTAATAAGGCCAAAGGAAGACAAATTTACAGTTATTTACCCTGGTGTCCAACATCAGTCGAATTGTGTAACTGTGGTTTGTTTGCAATTGCTTTTGCATTTGCATTGTGCTGCAACCTGAGGCCAAGAAAACTGCAAGTTCCGTGAGGGCCGGTTGAGGACTGAACTTTTAACTTCCTTCAAGAAAGGACAAATCCATTTTAAAACAGAGCCAAGAGTTGGTGCTCCAAAGTCAGGACAAACACATGTGAATGTGTACTGCATATGCGGGACTGCACACTGCAGTGAAGTAATGGTAGAATGTTCTTTGTGCAAGGGTGGTATCATCCTAACTGTGTGAACATACCACAAAATGCCATTAGTGGGGATGATGACTGGAATTGCCACAACTGTACTGGCTAAATATATAAAAGAAATGACATTTTCTTGCATTCAATTTAGGAAGTCCAATTTAGGAATTTCTTGAATTCACTTACATTTTTCATTGCTTTGATTATTCAGTGTGCCGATGTGCAATCGGACAATGACTATTGTTTCTCATACTTTTAATATTATTCCGCCAGTTTTTTGTCCGCTTAGGCTCCACGGCGTTGCCAACACCCGCACACAAATGACATCATCACGTGTGTAACGTTCGGAATGGTGTGCTATGTGTTTTGTAAGAGATTTACGCCACGGTTTTCACGAAATCGGCCTAAAAAACGTGAAAAATTGTCCCATAGACTTGAATGGGGAATCGCTTAACATCGCTCAAAACAAGCCCCGTTTGGGACCATGCTGTATCGCCATACTTTAATGTAGAAAAAAGATTAAAAGTTTAAACCCGAAGACAAGATTTTGGCGTTTATTGGGCTGAATGGGCTTTTCGGATATCAAGCACGTTTTCTCCGGAAATCACAGTTTACGTATACGTCGTCTTTTCAGCCGTTTCAGATTTTCCCATGTGTATGTATGGGGCCGAAATGTTGAGAGTTAGAGTGGGAGTCAGTGTGGAGCTGAAGTACGATTCTCGAAATTTTCCAAACAAATTGCTCTCCCTTCTACAGTTTTCACTCTTCATACATCATACTTGGTCAAAATGTAGGAAATCTTGTGGCGGTCCGCAGACCCGTGACTATGGAATCCCCCGGACATTACACTGCCGATAGAAAAAATGGAGTTACAGTACGATTCGCTGAAATTTATTTCCAAACAAATTGCTCTCTCCCGTTGCAATTTTCATTCTACATACATCATAGTTGGTCAAAATGTAGGAAATCTGAAGGATGCAGATGGTTCCCTGTTTGTTAGCTGCTCTGTGTCCCATATATTTCATACCACAAACATAAAACCACATCAATGCGTTTGAACCACTTTTTATCTCTCTGGTGATCATAATATTTTCCCGTTTGGACCCATGGTTTTTGACTTACAGAACAAACTTTAGAGTATTAATTATCATTACATGTTGGACCCATGGAGACACTGTCTCCCCCCTCCCTACCCTGCACTGTGGAAATCACCATAGCAACAAGTTCTGACACAAACACATTCTATCATGGAGACTTCTGGAAGGAAGGGAGAGAGAGAGGAGGAAGGGGAGAGGAAGGGAAGGAGAGGGAGGGAGGGATAGAGAGGGGAGAGAGGGAGAGGGAGAGAAAAAAGAAAAAAAAGGGAGGGACGCACACACACACACACACACACACACGACATCCTGTCAAACACAAATCTCCCTCCTCTAACACACACACTCACACACACACACTCACACATTCTCTCACACACACACACACACACGAAGGCTCTCTCACACACACACACACATAGACACTCTCTCTACACACACGCACACACACACACACAGACTCTCACACACACGACACACACACACACTCACTCACTCCACACACTCACACACACACTCACTCACTCACACACACACACACACACACACATACAAACACACACACACATCATCGCTAAACCCACCAGACTCCATGTAAATAAACAGTCATTTAAGCATCGGTAAAACACACTACATTAAAAGTCGACAGAAACAAAATAAAACTATAAAAAGCCGTTTTTGGTCTTCTCTACACTTTTCCAACCATCACAACTCTAGTGTTGGTTGAAATAAACACATAGGTTACCGAGATACATGTGAAAATGTGTTGGCTCTATTCACGCTAAAAGTACTATTTTTTGAATGGAGCCTTGTGGGTTTAAGCTGCTTACTTCATAGCTGTTTCTAGTAAACAGAAAGGTCTTAAATAGGTTTTAAAAAGGTATAGCTCCTAAAAGGTTAAGACAATTAACACTTCACCATTAAATCAACACTGTATGTATTTAAAATTTAAGCAAATTATATATATATTGAATTGCTGAGGCTTGTGTCGCTAAACCCACCAGACTCCATGTAAATAATCAGTACTTTAAGCATCCTGAATCCACAAGACTCCATGTAAATAATCAGGACTTTAACCATCCTGAACCCACAAGACTCCATGTAAATAATCAGTGCTTTAAGCATCCTAAATCCATCAAACTCCTATTAAGTGATAGGTTTCCTCTCTCTCTCTCTCTCTCTCTCTCTCTCTCTCTCTCTGTGACAGTGTGACATATGTATCTACTTAGCTAGTGTTATTGAGATGTGCACCAAGTAGTAGGCACACATTGTTTCCCTACCATTTAAAATTGTCTATTTAAAGTAGCCATGTAAAGTGAACATTTTATTGTATTTTATTTATTTTTTATTAGCAGGGTCTAAGGAATACATGGCATTTTTATTTATGTTCATGCATGTGTGTGGTCTTTTTCGATAAGTTTCTAAAAGTTTATGATGTTCATAAAAAAATGGCTCGAATAAGCAAATTATGTTTTTAAAAAAATCATATAGTATTTCAGTGTGATAAATCACGTAGTCTTAATCATTTCTTGGCAGTAAAGTATGTACTGTACAATTTCATGTGTGAGAAGAGAGTCTTTATACACCTGTGAAGTCACTTAGCGTGACATATCTCCCAAAGCTACTGTAAAATGGTTTCAAATGAGGTGTGCATAGTGTATGGGATGTCCTGTATCCCAACTGACCATTCTTTTTTCTACTTATTAGAAGAGTAGCTATAGGCCTCAAAGTCAAATAATGTGACATATCTCCAAAACCGCTACTGTAAAATGGTTTCAAATGAGGTGTGCATAGTGTATGGGATGTCCTGTATCCCAACTGACCATTCTTTTTTTCTACTTATTAGAAATGAGGTCAATATAGGCCTCCAAAGTCGAATAACGTGACATATCTCCAAAAGCGCTACTGTAAAATGGTTTCAAATGAGGTGTGCATAGGTGTGTGGGACGTCCTGTATCCCAATTGACCATTCTTTTTTCTACTTATTAGAAATAGAGGTCAATATAGGCCTCCCAAAGTCGAATAACGTGACATATCTCAAAATGCTGACTGTAAAATGGTTTCAAATGAGGTGTGCATGGTGTATGGGACGTCCTGTATCACAACTGACCATTCTTTTTTCTTATTAGAAATGGGGTCAATATAAGGCCTCAAAAGTCCAGTCGCGTGCATATCTCAAAATGCTACTGTAAAAATGGTTTCAAATGACTTGTTACTTAGTGTATGGGACGTCCTGTATCACAACTGACCATTCTTTTTCTACTTATTAGAAATAGAGTAGCTATAGGCCTCAAAGTGAATAATGTGACATATCCTCCAAAATGCTACTGTAAAAATGGCACC